>NC_056725.1:1942348849-1942523849 GCF_019279795.1 Protopterus annectens | reverse complement strand
ATGGCAGATATACAGGCAACGGACAGTACCACAAACATATCATACAGTGCAGTCATTCAACAGTATAGGAATGTATCCCATCATGTAGATGTATATGTGAGTGTTTATGTCCAGAATATAGGTACATGCATATATAGAGATATATCAGGAACATACCATGTGGCAACAAAGCATTGCAAACAAATGAAACGGGAAACACCAGGGACGACTGTATTATGTAGTGGTGTTGTTCTATGTGATCTCAAGACTCCCTCAGACAGACATGTGTCATTTATATACGCAAATAGTTGTACATTGACCGTATACATCACTCTGTGCATGTAATGTACATTAATACAACAGTACCTGTCCAATCATTATGTGTGAACAGTACTCTTGCAAGGTGCTGTGTGCAACATCATCATCAAGATAAAGGTAAATGGGGTAACCGGAGAGGGACCAGTAGTGTTGTGTGTACAATGGGGTCATCCTCATCACATGTACCTGGACCATGTAGGAGTGATGTACATACGGGGATCGTGCACCTGAGGGACAGGGGTGAGGATAACAGGAGTATGTCGTGATGCATATTACAAGGGTTACATGTGTCCAGTGGGCACATGTGTGAAATGGACAGCTATGTATAGGGTAGATGTCCTAGGAGCCGATTGGACTTATGTTTTCATAGGTGAGGGTCAGATGTAGGGGAAGGAGTGTAGGTATGGCCGTGGAGGATAGGTAGGGTAGGATCACAGAAAAGACAGCATACAGGGTTGGTATATGACACATGTGGGGGGATACACCCTGGACGGGGAAGGGTGTTCGGCATTCACAAGTACATGGGAACAGTGGGACGGAGGTCCCCAGCCATGGGCAACTGCCACTGCACCTGAACAGCTGCAAAGGAGGCAGTGCTAGGGGCTGTTCAGGAGGGGAAACATCACCCTGTAAATGTGACCCTCCACCCTTGAGCTTGCGTATCTGTCTTCAGAACCTCTTAGTGAGCCCCCAACACAACACTTCCGGGACCACACGACAGCAGACATGTACCTGTCTGGTCCTGCTCCCAGGGGGGACATGCTCCATCCTCAGTGGTGGTACCACCAGAAGGTGGTGCAGAGCCAACAGAGGTTGATATCCAAGGCTGGGCCCCAGATGTGCTAGTGCTCCGGTGCCATGGTCAGCTGAAGAGGGACAGGAGGTTCTGCTGGGACCTCCCAACCCATTCAGCCTATGGTGTTGCAGTTTAAACCCGCATATGGCTTAGTGATAGACAACAGAATACAGGATTACCTACAACAGTATGCATACATATCACCATCAACCCAACACAACAGCATACAGGATTACCTATAACAGTATGCATAGATATCAACATCAACCCAACACAACAGATGGTATACATTTGCAGAGGGAGCAAAACACATGCATATATACTGCATGACATCTGTACAATGTGTAGTAGACGTATGACCGCAACTATGAACAGTTGTCCATTATTGGCTTGTCACTGGGAACCCCAGACAGTGTCTGTCATACCACTGTTTCATGTGACACATGTCCAGTCAGGGATGTGATGGCAGTAACACATTCCTATCATCATGTACTGTCTGCAATCCTCACACTATGCTTCTGCTGTGCACAGATGTGTGTTCAGTGTGTAGCACAGGAAACAAATGGTTGCACACACTGACCAGTTCAAAGATGGCCCTACAGATGGGGGTCCCTCATGAACAGAGTACTGTCATGTCTGTATTATAACATGCAGAATAGCCATTACCACACACATGTTAAACAGACAGTAGTCTCAATGCAGCATAGCTACACTTATATGCTGTAGTCTTGTGTGGCACATCACCTTCCTGTCTTTAGGCTATTTCCCACTGTGTAAAATGTTTGAGGTACATCCAGATATCATCTGTGATGCCGTGTGTGAACACCACATCCAGGTACCACTCACAGCAACTGTCATGGCCAAATACCAACATGATTTCCCTAGATAGTGTACTGTGTTTATTATGCGGATGGCTATGGGAACACCATCACAGCTGTTCCACATGCAATCAACTAGAGGAGGACTGGAAAAGGTGCAGAGGCCATCACCTGACCACGTCCATCACTTACAATACACATGCTGCTGCTGTGCAGGTGTACTCCTTCACATCCACCAGAGAGTGTGCGGGTGGGACAGGCAAAGTACACCAGGGAAGGGCTTGGAGACTTAACCCTAAGCATTGTCTGCCACATGCCTAACAGTACAGGGGTCAAACCCCTGACTGACTACTCATTACTATTACATGTGCATGATGTTACTACATGTGCCACAAAGGTGACATGTTGCTGTGCTGTAAGAACATATATGTGTGTAGGTGAGTGACATCAGCAGGTGAGTGACATCTGCAACAGAGATATAGTAGACATACATTAGGTGTGGCACACATGGCTGTCCACGTGAACGGATGCCATTGTCACCACAACCACACTCTCTGATGGACATGCATTGACACTCTTTGCCAGGGCCACAAATACACAACCTAACTACTTAGTTTGCCACACTGCAGTAATGCACAGGACTACATGCACCACACGGGATATCTGGAGGTTCTATGGGCTAGGGCATGTGAAAGTGTTTGACATCTATTGGTATGCCAACGAGGGTTATACTGGGAGTGACTGTGGTTGGGAGCATTACAACACACACACAGACACAAGGTGCCAGTACTGGCATGCATGTATGCATTGCTTCATGGGTGTGTAGTGGTTGGCTATGCAAGATGGCTGTACAAGGCTGGATGAGGGGTAATCCTTGGCATCGCATCACCCGACAATGGTGTGCAGTGCAGGGGTGTAGTGTCTGCAATGCCCAACACAGATGGGTACTGCATGATCTGCCCTGGCATCCTCGTTACCAATGTGTATGGCCATAGCTTTGCAATGCATGCCATGTCTGTGTTTGATATTCCTTCACATGGACATTGCTTGAGATGTGCATGTCCCACAATACTGTACAGTGACATGTACAGGTGTACCAGGTTTGGCAGGCACATGTGTACACAGCCTGTTATCCCCCGATATGCCAATACTGGCCAGGTGTGTTGAAACCTGCTTATAGTGAGAAGGTCGACCCTGCACCTGTATTGATAGTATGATGCAGGTATTCCATGATGTCAGTGGCATGGGTCCATAAAGGGCGCATGTGTACAGCATTGTATGGCCTCTGTGGATCACATTTGATGGCACCACATATGTTGCAGGCATCCAGTGGGGAACATAGTGAAGGCACAATGTCCGCATATATGTGCCTATTGTACTGCTGTACAGGGTGAGATGTCCTCTGCAGGCCACTGCATTCACACCATGCCTACCATCTGTCATCAATGTGCATGGCACTAGCAACATAGCGGGATATCCTAGGCAAGTTTGTTTGTGCATGGCACATGGGTGCGGGACATATACCGGGTACTAGTAGAGTTGCATACTTTGTTCACCAGGCCTTTTGCCAGTTGTAGGGGTATGGCTTGCCAACACAGTCCTGTGACTGACTGACAGCTGTACTCCTCGTGATGTGGCCAATGTGTCATAAAACAGACACCATATAGGAAAACTACAAAATCAGCTCCCCAACATGTCCAGTGGTAAGACACTCACAGCCACCTCTACACAGGTTCTGACTGACAAGCACACACTTGTCATGCCCTGTATACAACCCCCTACCTACCGTATCACACTGCAGCAATACACTTTTAGGGCATGCACTAGGGTGAAAACTGGGTTGCAGCACACCTGGTGGGTGACAACAGTAGGAATGACAAAGGTGGTCATGTGATTTGTACAGAGAGTACATACTCTACAAAGCACTGTACCAGTCTCATGCAGGCAGACACACACACACACACACACACACACACACACACACACACACACACACACACTTGGCATGTCTGGGATTAGAACACCGACCTAAGTACTTTAGCATACTACAGCATTACACAGTTACAGAATGCGCTACCCAGATTACTGGGTTACAGTACTCCCAGAGGTGTATTTCTAGGTGGGTGACATCATCAGCCTTGCCGAAGGCGGGTATAAGAATTATATGGAGTGTGAGCAGTCTAAAAGCATTATTCAGTCCTCAGGCAGACAGGAGAAAAACACACATACACACACTTGGCAAGTCTGGGATTAGAACACTGACTTAACTACTTTATTACACTACAGCATTATGCAGTTACAGAATGCGCTACCGAGATTACTGGGACACAGCACTACCAGAGATGTATTTGTAGGTGTGTGACATCATCAGCCTTGCCAAAGGTGGGTATAAGAATTGTATGGAGTGAGAGCAGTCTAAAAGCATTATTCAGTTTTGGGAACAAACACACACACACTTGGCAAGTCAGGGATTAAAACACCAAACTAACTACTTTATTATATTACAGCATTACACAGTTACAGAACGCACTACCGAGATTACTGGGACACAGGACTCCCAGAGGTGTATTTGTAGGTGGGTGACATCATCAGCCTTGCCAATAGTGGATATAAGAATTGTATGGAGTGTGAGCAGTCTAAAAGCATTATTCAATCCTCAGGAAGATGAGGACAAACACACACCTGGCAAGTCTGGGATTAGAACACTATGCTAACTACTTTATTACACTACAGCATTACGCAATTACAGAATGCACTACCGAGATTACTGGGGCACCGCACTCCCAGAGGTGTATTTGTAGGTGGGTGACATCATCAGCCTTGCCAAAGGTGGGTATAAGAATTGTATGGAGTGTGAGCAGTCTAAAAGCATTATTCATTCCTCAGGCAGACGGGGACAAACACACACACACAACACACAGATGCCAGTGGTGGGAACGGAACACCCGCCTATCTACAGATCACTATTACAATACTACATAGTTACGAGTCACGCCACACAGACTACACATTTCAAGGCTGTCATTATGACCTTCTAGGAATACGGACATCAACAGGGATGCTGGCAGTTAAGATGTACATACCTGTGAACCTGTGTGTTTAAAGTAGGAATCCATCCTGACCTGGAGTATGTCCATCTGTGGAATGGATGACTACTATCACTATACAGGGTTACAATGGCCATGCCCATACACAGAGGCACATAACCAACACAAGGTGTCACTGGGCATACTCACACACCTAGTAGCACAGGGCTATTCGGAATGCACTATGTGTCCATCTACACAAGGTTATACTGGGCATGCTCATACACTTAGTAGCACAGCGCTGTCTGGGATGCACTCTGATTCTAAACACGGAAGGCCACAGTGGCCATGCTATTACAGTTAGACATAAAGAACACATTGTAATGAGCTCTGGTGTTAGTAGTTGTCATTGTTAGCAGGAACGCTGCTCTACATATATCTGACACTGGCCTTTTACATGTCTGCTGCTGTCCATCACCTTAGATATACCATCCCATACCAAGCACAATACCACCACTCGCAGTGATATCTTGCTAGGAGTGGCAACTGCTTGACCAACACAATGAGCTAATGTCCTGCTGTAAGTACGAGGTTGTCCAGTGTTTATCATTCTGGGATGACATGACTGGCAGTAGACAGGCCTTTGACACATATCACATGCATCCATGATTCAAGGAAGTGGGGATAATACCCAAGTCTAATCCGCCCATATAGTGCCATTCCAAGGCAAATGTCCCAAACACAGGATAACACCCTCACACCTAGAGGACAACTGCATTGTATGCTTATACTAACCAGTGCTAGATGTGTAGCGTCCATAATTACAGCTGCTCACTGTAGATCCAACAATGGGGAGTACTGACATCTGTGCAGAGAGGAACACCTGGCTGAAGGCTCTGTAGTGAACAATAGCACTACCACCATATACCTCAGAACCAGACATGTGGGCCATAACACAGGTACGGATTTGCTCCAGGTGGTGGTGTCCCCACATACATAGAGACCACTCACATGTACTGACCGGTACCCCCATGAAAGGCATCACAGATGAGTCAGGTGCAGGACACAGTGTCAAATCCATTCTAGGATGTAAACCTCAGACACCACCATGCCCACGGACCACCAACACGCATCCATACATGTTGTAGGACATATAAGAGTACACCACCATGTGACCCTTGACCTGTGGACTGTACCAAGCTCTACATCAACTGTAGAGAGTATCCATGTACTGACACAGTTGCATCATGTGTTATGCAGTGCAATGATACCACTGTCTGTAACCAGGTCAGCTTTACACATACCAGGGGCCCTCGGTTATTTACAGCATTAGCAGATGACTGTTGCTGTACACCAGTACACACCCTCATGTTTGGATATGCCATTCATGTACCTGTCCTGGATATGTACATGCCACACACACACACACACACACACACACACACACACACACACACACACACACACACACACACAAAACATACATGTAAATAGCATAGCTGTTGTTGTCCTTTCTGCAGACAGGTGGCTACAGCCATTACACACATGCACATTGAATGTAGGTCCATGGCTGCTGAATGCTAACAGTACATAAGGCATGATATCAATGTTAACAGAGGTAACATTCCCTCTGTACCAGTAACCCATTACACCTATCATATAATACAACAGTCCATGTGTCATGTATGTCATTACACATGTCCACTAATTGCAATGCCTACAAACATGCCCAAATGACAGGACTGTAGAACCTACACACATGTACATGTAGTGGTGTGTGTTCAGATACCATGTGTGTGCATTTGCTGATGTATGCAGGTGACTTGTATCTTAGTACATCATGCAGTTGCAATGCAGCCTCAACACTGCCAACTGTATATGGTGATATGCTGAATGTACGGAAAGATGTACCTCAGGTATGGACAGATGTGTGGGAATAACTAAGTGGTGGGGCATCTTTGTAGATGGATGTTTGCTGAGGACAGCTTACAGGTGTGTCACAAGTGGTCCAACAATAACCTGTGTAACCGGTAAGCAATGGTTTTGTTAATTGAAGGACACAACACACAACTTAGACAGCGGTCAGGGTGACACGGAAGGTAAATCACTTGGCACCTGTTAACAGTTAAGATGTCCTGTGTGCATATATCAGCACTGTTACCAAAGGAAGGATCAGTACACTTTGTAACGTGTGCAATACTGCTGTAAGTCTGTCATACATATCATGAGCTAGGCAGGCCTTTGATTCACAGTACTGGCATGTGTGGTTGCGTGTGTGTCCATATATGTCACGTATGGTGGGGAATACATCTCAATTGTTACTCACTCTCCTATACACTAGTGTACACATCTATACAGACTGCAATGTAGAAAGCAGGACATAGGCAGGGGGCGTGTATCTCACACATGTGAGGTATCTGTATGTGCGTGACATAGGTGTATTCAATGGTGAATGCCACAGTGTGTGTGTGTGTGTGTGTGTGTGTGTGTGTGTGTGTGTGTGTGTGTGTGTGTGTGTGTGTGTGTGTATGTATGTATGTATGGCTGTCTGGTCCCTGGAGTGAGGATGTACATTACCATACTGAACTGATAAGACCCCTCACCCCATCCAGGCGATGCAATCTATTATCTGTGTTGATGTCCCCGATCTTAGGCCATACTGACTATCTGTACATGTGTATTCTCAGTGGCGCATCATGTAGGTACACAGTACTGTAATGATGATTTGCACATAGGCAGTGGTCCTCACCTCAACAGTAGCAACTGTGTTTGAGCGTGTGTTACTGTGTTGGTGAATCCATGAGTGTGTGGGTGTGTTAGTGTATCACTGAATACATGTGTGTCAATACCTGAGTGTGTGAGTGCAGTTGTGTGTTGGCATCCTGTCATGGGAACATGTATTACTGCTTCCCAATGTGGCATCACACTTCCCACTGGGCTCTACTCTTGTAATCAGCAAGACCGCTCTCTTACCTCACCACTCCATGTAACTGTTCCTGTGATGTCACCCAGTATGGATGTCACTTCTGTAGCCACAGTAGCTTAATACACAGCTATCATGCTCTTGGATCAGTAGACGTGTTTGAAACATGGGACATTCTCACTGTTATGTGGAAGCTACACGGTGCATGCTGGTATATTCATACATACCTGTGAGTAGTCCACATTGACACATGGGACACTAACTGCAAACACTGACATCCACCATCTCGTGCAATTAGACCTGAAGGAGGAAAGCAGAACATCATGACCAGCATGCAGTTACTGTTGTTACACAAGACACATACTGTTAACAGTATGAAATGCATTGTACACCTGTAGTACATGGTATGTCTGTTGCTTGTCAACAGTATTCAACAATTGTAAACTACACTTATCTTCCTAGTCTGTTCACCCTGTGCATCAGACCATATGAGCGTGTCCCTGCACTGATGGTGTGGATGTCGGGGATGCGGCACAGGCATCATCATATGCACAGGGTGATAATGTTTGCCAGATGCCTAGGCTGCACCATTGGATGACATCATGTGTGTGTGTGTGGGTTAGAGCCTTTGATCTAATTGGGCATGTGTGGATGTTATAGTTCATAGTTCATAGTTTAGTACTACGCTAACTGCCCTTGCGAGCCATTTTAAGCCTAACCAATTATCCCTTGTGAGACTCAAACCCTGCACCTTGTGTTTGTAAGGCAAGCACCTTAGCCATTAAGCCACCCTCTACATATGTTTCCAGTGTGTGCGTGTATGTATGCACACAGTTCTGGCATGTGTCTGGCCTACACAGGGGGTATTATTGACAGCTGTGGACTGTACAGGCCAGGTTTTACAGTTCACGGTGTCCAGCCACGGACATGTGACCTGTGCCTGTCAGGGGTTGCACGGGGACTACCAGGCAGAGGTGCAGATTGGGTACTGTCTGATGACACTTGTCCACTGGAACCATGTCCCTGTTGGGACCATCCAGGGCCATGTGCACATGGCCTGCTGTGTCATGGTGTGGACAGCACAGCACCAGTTGCACTGCTGCTGCTACCGCCACTATGGGAGCGGACATGTGAGGTAGCTCGTTCACGTAGACCTGAAACAGGTGATGTAGCAGGCCTACATTCACGTGCCTGATGTCTCACTTCTACCAGATGTTCCAACACAGACAGCTCATGCTCACGGATTGTCATGCCACAGTCAAGGACTCCAACCATGTCACCCAACTGTCTATCCAAAGCTTCAGCAATCTGCTGTTGAGCATTTACCATTGCATGGATGTTGTTGTTTAAAGAATGAGCAGCAGCCCTCTGAAGCCTCTGATCATCTCTGTTGTGCCATTCAGCATGTGCCTGTGCCTCCATTACAGCCTGAAACATGCATCTGGTGACACCAGCTGCTGCGCTCTGTCTTGTAGGAGCATGTTGGCCAGAGGTCCTCCTATGAGCAGCACTGGCCACGTGCCTGTGTGGGGCACCACCAGTCAGTTGGCCAACACCATGGTGTGCAGGCACACCTTCCATAGCCCCCACACTTTCCTGTTACAAGCTACCACGCACCAACTGTCCTTCTTCTATGGCCACTGGTGATGGTGTATGTGCAGGCATGGGATCTGTGTGCAGGGATGAGGGGATATAGGTGTTCCCATTGCAGGGAATCATGAGGCATCTCTATTGCTATACAGTGTGAGTTACAGACACAGTTCATAGCCATGACTGTGTTCAGATACAATACATATATACTGCGGAATGTGACCCACGTCACTGAGGTGTTTACACACTAAACCATGATGTGGAATGTGTGACACAGGTCACTGAAGTGTATACGGATGACACCCCTGCACATCTGCAACAATATTGCTGCCTGGCAACTATGGCCAGACATGGTGAACACGTTGGTACACCATGTCCCACATGACATCTGTGTACCACACACACACACACACACACACACACACACACACACACACACACACACATGAGGAGCAAGTATGACATTGATGTCTGACACCAGTAAGGGGAATATACTGTATGTGTAGGCTGATGTGGATACTGTACAGGTGACTGCTGTCATGTCGTGACACACTCAAGATGTTCAACACATCTTATGTGGTGGATTGATGTCACGCCTACACAAGATGTGCACAGGCCTGTAGGATGTCTAGTGTTCCACATCTGCAATATAACCATTACACAAAGGCCATAGTTGGACCATGAGTAGCCATTGTATGACAGGGTGTACACACAAGCCCATCACGTCTACTGTGTGTGTTGCTTCATGTCTCTGGCCATCCTCCATGGCCATGTGTGTACATGTGTTGGCCAATTATTGTGATGGGCATCTATTTCCCATGTCTGTATTGTCCCATATGATATACACCCATAGATGTCATATGTTCCACTGATGGCAGGGTTATGCAGACAAAGGGTGGTATGTTTGGTATGTGGGATATGTTTTTCAGGTTAGTTAGGCAGTGTTGCAGCCAGGCCACTAGATGTCATGGACATGTCAAGATAGCACATCACATTGTGAGACATTCATAGCAGAGCTATGATCCACACCAGTGAATCCTGTGGGCTGGCCATACTCCAGCCCACTGTGTAGTACTGTTTGTATTCCCCACATGTGTAGTTCTGATCTGTAGTACATGTCCCTACAGTGAACAGCACCTCCACCATTGTATGCACAGCTGTCCACACATCTGGCAATGACAGTTTGTAAGGATTCATGCCGGTGGTTCACATAGTTTGCAAATGTTGCACATGGGTAGCCATTGTGATGCATTGCAGGTCCGACCTGTATATTGTGACAGGACCATACATTATGTGTACATGTGGTAAATGGCCACATGGCAGATAGATCTGTGCATTATGATGCCTGATAAATAATAACAGTCTCACCTGCAATGGGCTGCTGTCGCAGCGGAATGCCAGAAGTACTAAAATAGGAGTAACACAACAGTATGGGCATTATCCACACCTGTATGACAGCTACAGGGTGCAATGTGCATGTTAACACATACACCAGTACATTAGACTATACTATGGTGTATGCACATGTGTTTATACACGAGTAGCATAGTATAGTATGTGGCATGTGTGTATACATGCCTTGCATATGATGGTACATTACATATTATACAGTGACACATGCAACTATATGGAATATAGTTATTATAGGTGCAGTAGTGACTTACCAGGTAACTCCAGGCTTGGTGGTTGAGAGACACCCACCTCCACAATATTGGCTAAGGCTTGTACATGTTATTCTGCAGGTGTGCCCAGGTTGGCCAGTAGCTCCTTGGTACGTGTGAGTGGGGGCTGGGTTGGTGGTCCACCACCTGTTGCACCTTGTTCCCTGGCGATTGCATTCACACACTGTTTCGCCCATCTAATGAGGTCTGTACATTGTCTGCACACCTGCTGGTATGTGCAGTTGTGGCCACCCACATCATTAACCCTCCTGCAAAGTTCCATCCACAGGGTATCCCGCTGCTGTGCATCCTGTGGCACATGGCTGAACAGGATATCATGATTGTCATATAGGTATGGGATGATGGCCTCATCCTCCAAGTGGGTATAAGGGGGTAGCCTTGCATGCGGCATACCTTGAAGACATAATGATGGAGACAAGTCACAGTAACTCACAGAGACATACAGAGCTACAGCTGAACATACATGTGTATCACATTTATTATGATTAAATAGTTATCTTTGCAGATCTACATGACACTCACACCACTGACATGTTTGTGTCACAGACGTGACACTCAATGGTGAGTGGATATTATCACCATATATGTGTGTGAGTCACCTGATTACATTGCTCATACTCCATGTGGATGCCGTCTTGATGTGGGCATGTCTGTTTGCCTGTACTGGTGTTCCTACCTATCAGCACATGGCTGGATGTGTCCACATTAATGCCGTTGACCTTGATGCTGTGTATATGTCACATATAAAGGCTTTCACTGCCTTAATGGACATGACCTGTGACCCTGCAGACTTGCTCACGTAAGGTTTTACATGTATGTATTCTGCCATGTACATCTACATGGCACTGTACAGCAATTCAACATCCTGCCATGTATCACCTATGTTGCACATGTGATACACATGGGACACTGGCTAGCCAGATGGCATTTGCAGGAATGGATATTAACTATAGCATGTACAGTCAAAGTCAACTAGTAGGCTATATGCCCTGGGCCATGTATGAATCTAGGATGAAAGGTTACCTGGCTGTAGCTGACAGATGGGTCTCTGGGGCCAGGTGGAGCAGTGCCACATAACTGATCCACAGGGTTAATGATACATTTACCATGTGGTCATCACACTAAGTCTGAGAGGGGGGCAATGTGCAGCTTTGCTGGACAGGAAAGCATAGTATGGCAGGACTATGTAAAGTGTATGGGACAAGGATCTGTCCAGCATGTGGTGATCCTAGCACTAGGAAGGTGAATGTCCATGAAGTCTGTGTTTGAGATCGGGATATATACATGTAGAATGTCCAACTTCACTGGGTTGGACATAGATTTATTCAGGGTATGCATCATGCTGCATAGTGGAGATGGGTAATGGGAAGGCTGGTGTAGGCCATCTGAACATGGCCAATACCCCTTAAAGGAAATATGTGATCTGATATGGGTCACTTGAGTGTTGTGTATGGCTGGACAATGATCTCTATATTCATGGATGGCACCCTGTCATGATTAGGGTTGACACATACGACTACCTGACAGGTGTGGTGATGTAGCTATCACAGGAAAGACAACTGCCCAGCTGCATCCCTTACACACAGTGTCCATTATGTTGACCACTGCCTAGGTAGTAGTTCATGGGTACAGGGTTATTAACATAGGGGTGACAATGTAATATGTAGCTGTCAGATTGTGTCCAAATGTCACACACACCTAACCCACAAAGCCCCTTCTGTATGTTGTCCACAACACTCTGAGTCGGCTAGTGCTCCTAGGTCATAGTCATTTGCATACTTAAATAGGCAGATGCCTTCTGTTAGTCTGTGGTATGGACTACAATGAGGGGGAATACAATTAATTAACCCTGTCTTACTGTAGCTGGCACTGGTGTGATGTGCATGTATTATTCAGACACCTTCTGTAGTGTTGGTTCTGCCAGCAGTCCCATTGTAAAACACTCCTGTGACATAGGAATGTACATCTAGTATACCGAGTGTAGGTGGAACACAGTATGGGTGATGATGTCCTGTGACCTGGCAAGGTTATGATATGCAGTGTTAAATCAACCTTACTGTCATCTACATCTGTACTGCTGATATCAAATAATTTGATCAAGGGTTCATGGCCTTTCAGATCAGACTCAGTAAGGTAGTAGTGCAGTACTTCCCATTATCAGTGGTGTCACCCCCTTTGTCGGTTGTGATACCTGTTGGTGTGCACCATTCAGTGTGTACACAGCCTGACATGAAGCTATGTTTTACATGATGTGTATGTGGAGAACAGCTTGTTTTGGCATATGTGTATGATACAACCTGTGATGTGGACAGGTCCCATGCAGCCCGAGTGCAGCTTGTACCTGCATAGTTGTGGGTACAGGGGCTCTGTGGTGTACATGGATATATTATTGTGTACTTGTTGGGGGGTGGACAGTGTGTTTATGTTATCCAAGACCCTATCTGGATTGCTTATTTATGCTCAGCACTTGTTCAGAACTTGTAAGCACTACGTAAGCTACTAATTACTATAGCACTCAATCTTCCTCATTACCTAGAGGTAAACAGGTTTTGTACATACTTTTCCCACTTGCTTACAGTAAAATAGCTCTTGTACTCACTTACTTCACTTATCTAGGGGAAATTAGTTTTATATTCAGGCATGTCCAAGGGTCAGCTGCCAGTGTTCTCTCCTGTCTATCTGATGAATCTGGACATCTTGAGGCAATGTAGACATTGCCTCATGTACACAGACAACCCTCTCCACCTACCACCCAACACTTCAACCTGTGAGAGACGCACTTATCTAGCCAAACTGGAGGTAAAGCTCTCTCCAACCAAGCCTGACCCTGACAGTCATGTGGAGAAGGAAAACATTCACACCACACCACACTCATCACATAGTCTCACTGAATCTAACCCACCATTAACTGAGAAAACTACTTGTGTACCAACTCATTAGCTCAATGCTTTCTGGAATTCATAAACAACAATGCCCTGGATCAACTTATCCACACTCCCACCAGGGGCAACAATATCCTAGACCTAGGCATTACCAGCATGAGTGACTGGTGTTCCACACCTGAAGTCAACTCCTTGTTGGTCCGATCCGACCATAAGCTGAACACTCTTGATATCCACATCCAGCCCCCACGCCCCATTAAGGGAACCACAGTATAATATGTTTACAAAGCCAACTTCATACTTCTTAAGACAGACGTGGTGAACTTCATGACACCCATGCAGATGGATAATATTGTTACAACTGCTGAATCCTACACAAATGCACTCTATAAGCACTTACACGAGTGCATAGATCGTGCTATCCCAAACAGAACCAAGATGCTACACTCCTAATTAAGGAAGCCAATCTGGTGGTCCCCTGCCATAAACAAACTGTACAACAGAAGGAAGACACTGTTGCAAAAGAGAGTACAATCCCATGCATGGAGGAGCTCCCCTGTCAGCCTCAGTAAGAAGGTGAGATCCCTTATAAGATCCTCCAAAGCTAGCTACAGAAACAAAACCACCACTAATTCCAATGACAACCACAAAGCATTCTATAGCTATGTCAAATATCTCTATGTCAACACCCAGATCTGCTCTGAGTTACAGCACAAATGCATGAACATTACAGAACCAACTGATATTGCCAACATCCTGGCAGATAGGTTCAGTGCTACATTTTCCCCCCTCTCACCCCCTAAAGGGCCCATATCTACACAGGAAGAGTGCAATGTCCCTGTAATCATAACTATGTAGGTAAAAGCTGCACACTCTAAAGCCAATATCACAGCATCCATGGGACCGGACAACATCCCAGGCTGTGTTTTACATGAACTTCAGAACGTACTGGCTCCTCACCTATGCACCATGTTCAGTAATAGCCTCACATCGGGCTTTGTGCCCCCTGAATGGTGCACAGCAACAGTTATCCCACTCCACAAAGGTGGCGCCACAACGGACCATGGTACCTATTGCCCTATAGGCCTGAGTAGCCTGGTTTGCAAGGCTATGGAGCACATCATCATGGATCTCAGTCACAGAGACATTGGGTACCTCCAAACCTTTGACCCCTCCCAGTTTGGCTTTATTAAGGGTAGACCATGCCCCCTAAATCTGGTGGACTTCTTTGAGCCAGTTACCAAAGCATTAGATGAGGGTAAGGAGGTCCACACAGCCTACCTTGATCTCTCAAAGGCTTTCAACACCATTCTCCATTCTGGTATTATTGACATACCCATCCACCTGAGCATTAACCCCTATGTCATGTGATGTTTTGAAAAGTGGCTCACGGACAGAACCCACACAGTGAGAGTTGCATACTCTAGGTCCAATTGTATAACAGTTACAAGTGGCGTCCCCCAGGGTTCAGTCCTAGAACCCCTCATGTTCGGTATACAATTCTCTGATGTACAGGCTAGTACAAGTGGGCTTTGGCTGAGAAGGTTTGCAGAGGACTGCAAACTAGGGGCCATAATTGTTTCCCCAGCTGATACAGACACCCTCCGGAAGGGTCACACTGAGACAGATACCTGGTGTCTATATCTTGGCCTCAAGCTAAATGCCAAAAAGTGCATAGTCATCCCCTTTGGATATAACTAATTACCCATGGACTACCACATAGGTGGTAGTCCCCTACATACAGAAAAGATAATAAGGGATCTGGGAACCCCAGTAGATAGCAATCTCTCCTTTGATACCCATAATGACAAGGTTGTTAGAATATCCTTCTACGTGGCCCCCCTATTCTCTAATGGGTTCGCATCCAGAACAAAGGAAGCCATTATGCCTCTCTACTCATGACTTATTAGACCCATTAAAGGATACAACACCCCATTTGGGATGTACCTTACAAGACAACTGCAACAGCTTGGAAGACCACAACAGTACCATACCAAGAACATTACTGACCTCAAACAGATGACCTATGCAGCCCAACCTAAGAAACTCCAACTGTACTCAGTTGCATACCACATACTCACAGGTGATCTCTGCTTGACATACAAGGCCCATGTCCAACCCAATATTGCTGGATATGCTCCACCTAAACAGAAGCCCCTGAGAGTCACATGCTCTAGGAATATACACCTAACCACAACGATGACTAGGATGTGCTGGACAGATAGATTCCTGACCCAGGGACTCCCCATGCTTTGGAACATGATTCCAAAGTACATCAGGCAGGGACCTTCACTAGCACTCTTCAAGGGAAACCTTGATGGGTGGATGGGAGACAGATATGCACCCCAGGGATCACTGCAGTGGCTCTGTTGGACAGAGGCACAGGGAACTAATGGCTCGGCTGCTCAGAGGCACAGGGAACTAACCTAAGGGGGTGGCGAAAGCCAATACACTCTAGCTAGGCTTATAAATACCCTTGGGCAGACAGCCTAGTACCTACCTTTGCACTTATTACATGTCTTATGTGCACAGATATTTAACTAGCTCTTCCATTTTACTTTGCTATCATGTTGATAAACTGTTGGGTGACCACAAGTCATATGTATCCTGTTATTGTGTATTGTAAATGCCAATAGACATAAATAATGTTTGCCTAACATAACAGTAATGCTATGTAACTTGTAATACATATCTGCCTGCAATACTGTACATTACACAGTTATTGGCACAATATCCCACAATGCAAATCATAATTGCACAGTGGGCCAACCTTCAACATGTTATTCTCAGTAATACACCCATACATATGCCTACTGTTACAATATATCAACATATACTATCCCCTGTTATAACACATACTTGTTGGACCAGCCTTGCCACTGACAGCGGCTGGAGAGGAATATTTGGGTTCAAAGCCCTTATATAGTACCACTTTTATAGGTGTATATGTTGTTTGCCTTGTGACCTATAGCAGTACACACATAAATACTACAAGCGTTACTATGCTCAACAATACATCACTACAAGATAACTGTTTCCACTATATGGATTGCGTGCACTTTAAATATTACAGAACAGGTACTACATACACAGACATACTGAGTGTTCTACATACCTTATTACTAACCCGAGGTGTTGTTGACTGTTAATTCAATCCTTTACAGTTTGTGTTTCAATCTTCTTTGTAACGTTCTGCTGGTATATACAGATGGTTTGAATGTGTGATATGCCATCCTTTTCTAGTTAAATATCAGTAACATGTGCTATCCTGACCACCAATTGCTGTTCCAAAGTAGTTAATTAGATGCACATCAGCTGTGCAGCTACTCCATTAGCCAATACCATGGCAACAGTGGTGTATAATTGAGTACTCCACTTGGTAGTTGTCTGTTTGTCTTACTTTCAAGGAAGATGGCCCGGATGTGTTGTTTGTGATCTTTTCAACAGCTATATGGAGACAGACAGAGATATATTAGCTTCATGTCTCCCGTGGATTGTGTGTAATGACTAGAAGATGTTCTACATGTGAGTACAGCTGTTATATTTCAGAACATTGCTACTTATGCAGGGTTTGTTTATACCTAATACTTCTGCAGATGTTTCAGTCTGGCAATGATGTTTGGGCAGCTCAAGACTGTATAGCTATGCATGAACTGTTAGGTGGTTTACACTGTGCTCACCAGACATCCTTGGTTTGGTGTACATGTGTATCATACTGTGCTATTAATCAGTAATTGGTAACACCTCCTGGTGTACACACAACCCTCTGAAACGGATTAGTGCAAACAAACCCTGTAACATCAGCAGCTGTTCCATTGTATAACAGCAACTATTTCACATAGGGCCATGTTAGTGTGTCTCTGACAAGGTATGTTAAGGCTTCTGCAGATGTCGTACAGTGAGTGAATGATTTGTGATGCTATTACAGTTTGTATTGCAATTTGTTTGGGTGTGGGGGTGATGTTGGTGGGTATACATAGCAGATGCAGGTGTGTAGGAACTGCTTTTATACATAATCGATATGTGCATGAGGGTTCCTTCCCTATTTGAACACCTATCCTTTAGTGAACTAATACTATGGTAATTGCAGGCTGATTCATTAAGGCACTGTTAATTGGTTCCTGTATAGCATGCAGGTGATGTTAGTCCTTGAATCCTTTTGGTGATACATTGGAATGTAATAAAGTGTTGCTACATGAAAGCTGTGTATTTCTGTCATAGGTATTTGCAGTCATTGGAGATGTGTTGGTGACTGACCCTCTTTGGCTAGGGTTGCCACCTTTTCAAATGGCCATAGTGGGACATTTTCAGGACACACATCAGATTTTACAGGCCGACACAAACCCATGGTCAGTACAAGGAATAGAACTTTCCTTTTTTGCCTAAATATAAGCTTATTCTTGTATCAGTTTAGTTGCTTATCCTGTTTCTTGTAACATGTAGGTATTTTAGATACAGAAAAAACTATTGTATGCAACTATTACATTACATATGGGACATAATTATGTCCTACAATCTCGGGACATTTGCCACATTTAATATTTTTGGTCAGGACACAACCGCCCAAAGAAGGACTGTCCCTCGCAAAGTGGGACAGGTGGTAACCCTATCATTGGTTCATGTCCATAGCCCATATTTGTAATAGTGTATAGGCATATACTCTCCATATCCTTTGTTCATAAAGTTTGGTGGTGGCTGAATGTGTGATTGCTATGGTCCATGTTATACTCATATAGGAACACCTCAACCACTGTATATGGGATACTTACGGAATCCCAAAACCACACAATTCCGATGCCCACAGTACCGGACCCAGACTCCCATACCACACATTACCGACAGCGACAGTAACTCGCAAATGTAACACAAACATGTAACACACACACGCACACACAGATGCACTGCTACCCACCACATCCAAACAAACCAGCCTACACTACGTATGAGCAGGTGGGCAAGCCCCCCTACAACCCCCATGTGGGTGTCTACACCGCCCTACTTTAATATTCTACCTCCTAGATTGCACAAATTGATGCACAAAGTAAACCCACACCCACACATTACAGTTCCCCAGGAACACACACCACACTCAGAACACACACTTGCCCTCACTACAGCCCTCAGAAACACACTTACACACAGTAACCTACCTGAACCGCAACACCAGAAGCACTAACTAAATGTCCCTTAACATCGGGATTTTAAACCTCGCGCTTCTGTTGTTTCGGTACTGTGGTCTTTCAGACTTTAAGCCTTGTGATTAGGAAGGTCGGTATGTCAAGCAGTCGGTATGTGGTAGGTATCCCATTTATATGTACCTCCATGGTTATGTAGATGTTGTTAACCTATCTATATATCTGCATATATATGTATATCCCTATATATCGACATATCTCTCTCTCTCTCTCCATATATATATATATATATATATATATATATATGTTGATTTATATATATATATATATATATATATATATAGAGAGAGAGAGAGAGAGAGAGAGAAAGATCACACCTTTCATTGGGTACATGCCGGTTTGTCCTATTTCCACACATTCCTACCTTTTGTGTTTTAACTTGTCAGTATACACAGCTGCCATTGTACATCTCAGGTAGCTTAGTAGTAGGTTATTGTGAAGATTGTGTACATGGTTGCGTGTTCTAATCCTGGCAGTGGTAATTTTACCTCTCAGAGCAGGCACTAGTAGTGCAAGGGTGATTAATGCACATTTCAGCGGTTGTGTGTTCCAAATGTTTATTATTCTGTGGAATACTACCTATATATGCAAGCTGTGGTTAAGGTATACTATGTAACATGTAAGGAAGATTCCTGTTATGGATACTCCCCATTATTTGGAACTACATCCCTGATTACATTATACGAGACCCCTCACTAACACTCCAGGAAATCCTTGCAGAGTGGGTGGGGAACAGTGGATACACCCCAGGGATCCCACAATTGGCTCTGCTCCTCAGAGGAGCAGTTAGTTAATCAATGGGGTGGTGACAGCAAACACTTTTTGGCTATGCTTGTGAGTGGCCTCGGGCAGTTAGCTTGCACCTACCTATGTATCTATGAACCTATACATACAGTATGGACACATACTGATAGCTTAATTTACTGTTCAGGTATTGACTTACCTTGTGCCAATGGCAGTTGTGTGTACAATAGTTGAGAGCTACCTATGTAGGATGCACACAGTAGACCACCTATACATGGCAATTTACAGGTGGTCGTGTGTGTGTGCCATCCATGTTTGCTATGTGTGCAGGTGGAGAAGGGTGTCAGTCCATAAGTGCACACTGTCAGTGTGTGTGCTATACATTCCCTCTTTGCCAAGGCATGGGCATACTGGGCATGCATCCATCTGCCTACTGGGGTTGGCACAGGGTGTTTGTGGTCTGAGTCCCTCTGTGCCTGTGTGGCCCTTGGCAATGATGGTGGGCTGTGAGGGCCTTCACCATTCTGTCCCTGCTGCAGCTGTTTCCGCTGAATCATATTGTGTAGCATGCCATATACTATGAAGATGTGGGCACACGTGCCTGGAGAGTACTGCAAGGCTCCACCAGATATGCCCAAGCAATGGAAGCTTGATTTCAGCATCCCAAACACGCACTCTATGATGATTTTGGTTTCTGCGTGTGCCTCATTATGGTGTTCTTGCATGGCTGTGTGTGCATTTCTGATGAGAGTCATCATCCACGGTTCCAGTGCAAAGCCAGCATCCCCCACAAGGTGGCCATATGGGATGTCCCTCCTGGCAAATACCTGATACAGCTGTGAGACATGCCAGATGTGGGAGACGTGATAGCTTCCAGGGCTGCCAGCACACACATCCATGATAATGCCCTGGGCATTGCACATTACCTGGCAGTTGATGGAGTGGTATCCCTTGTGGTTTATGTAGTACCCACCCTGCTCACTGGGTGGTGTCTTGATGTGTATGTGCTTGCAGTCTATTGCACCCAGTACCTCCGGGTAGTCTGCCACACGGTGGAAGAGACGCATATTGCTGGCCAACTCCTCCTGCATTTGGGGGAAGTATATGTGCTCCTTGGCAGGTGGTAACATGGCATCCAGGAACTGGTGGAGTACCCTGGATGCTGATGCCTGTGAGATCCCCATGATATCCCCAGTTGGCCTTTAAAAGGTACCTGTGGCTAGTATTCTCAAGCTTACACATACCTTCATGTCCACTGGGATGGGTTCCCCTCTATTGTTTCTGGCTCTGAGGCATGGCCGGCACAGCTCAACAAGTTGCTGTATGGTGTCCCTGTCCACCCTGTAATGCTCTACTATCTCCAGATCATGTAGCCCCTGGCAGGTTACCCTGGGTCTGAACACTCTTCTCCTTCTCCGGTGCCTGAGATGATTGTCAGCATCATCCTCCACACCACTGTCAGTCTCCAACACATGCTGGTGAATCAAAGCAATGGCAGCCCCTAACATGTACATATTAAAAGTTCCCCGTCTGTATACACCAATGGTGCAGAGTGTCTGGGAATACTCAAGTGTGTGTGTGGGCTTTCACACCTTATACTATTGTGCAATGGATGATGCTGGTGTAATTGGGTGTGTATGTGCAATTCCAGCTACAGGGTATCTTAATTATGGGTTTTACAACAAGTACTGCTATTGTGGGGCCTTTGGTGTTGACTTACGCTTGGCTGCCATGATTCATTTATTGCCCTTTACTTCACTTTTCAACCCGATTCCCCTCCCATTGTCAGGCATGCATCCAGCTGCCTGCTTTCTTGTTTTGTACTTTCACAACCCAGGATTGTGTTGTGAAATGTGTTATGTAGCTGATCTACTGCAAGTTTGCTTTGTTCTGCTGTGACAGTTCTCTTTTCTTTGCAGTACGGCACCTCCCCTTTCCTGTTCTGCAGGTAGCTGCTAGCAGCCTTGTTATCTGTAGTCAATGGCCCACTGTGAGTTCCTAGGTGTTAATTATTCATTTGTACTCCAATTACCATGCTGCAGCATTTCCTTATTGTCTTCCCGTATCCTTCCTGTTTCAGCTGTGGTGAGCGCCGCGCACAGCCATTTACCGGGTTTCGAGCGCGTTTTCATCCACGTTCACATGCACTTTCGGTTACCTTGTGTGCTCTCATCTAAGCAAAGCTATGGCTACTTCCACACCCCTATCCTGTGGCTTTGCTTAGCAACAGGCAACCCGGATTAGCAATGCTCCAATGTGCTTACAGCTATGGTGGTGCACCCCTCTCTTGATGTCATGTTTACCTCCAGGCCACATCTCGGTGTTGTACCACTACGCTGTGTGATACATCCTTACGTCGGCAGGGAGTTTGCGATTCAGTATTACTTGACTAATTTGCATGGCATTGACTTCTAATTCCTGGCTACCACACAGAACACTGTCACAGACCCTTAGCAACCCTTGTGCCATGGTTGTGGTGTAGCATGCATGCCATTGACTATTATGGGGAATTCATGAATTGTGTTACATTGCAGTTTTATGACATCTAAATATATTTTCATTATGATCCCATTTGCACACCGATGCACTGCGGTTTTAGTTTGTGTTAGTGTGGCTGTGACATTATATGTTATTTTTTTATGTGTTGTGCATGCTTTTTTATGCCATTGGCTATATATTTACATTATAATACGTACGTTTGGTCCGCTTTCATGGCTCCAATGTTATGTTAGAAAAAATGTAAACCGTTTTTTTTTTTTTTGGTTTACATTTCTTCATGCTTACGCTACGCCTGCACTACTTCCTGAATCGCTACATACCTTCATTTTCATGCTACACTGCTGCACATGGGGTAATTAGCATACATGCGCCGGGAGCTGCGCAGCTCTGGCATATGCTGATAATGCACGTGGAAACAGCTCATACCTGAATCGCTCAGTGGCCATATTTGGCATTAGATCGCCGACGCTACTCCGGCGCCTGGCGCAAGCTTCATGAGTCCCGGGGAATGTTTATTAATTTTAACTTGTTAATACAGTTTGATTACTTTTATATGAATGTAATGTGCCTATGTCACAAGTGATAATTCAATTAAGGTATTTAAAAAATAAGCTTCTCAGACATTTTTTTTTTTGCATTGTTCAACTAACCTAGATAATCCTTGATAAGTGGGAACATAGTCAGAAAGTTTAGTTTAATATTTATAGACATCAGATTCTATACCATTCCATTTAAAATGTATACAAATTCTCATCTCATCAGTTGCTTTTCTCATGGCTGTCAATTGTGCCTTATTTTTAGGAATGCCTCAAAATTTACTTCAAAATCATACTTAAACTCCTTATTAACTATGTGATTTTATAGCAATGAGTACATGACTTAAGAGTCACGATAGTGACTACATTTAAAGACTTTTTCTTCAGAAAATGCATATTAATATGAATTCATTTATCCTATCAGCTTGCTAAATGAATAATGAGCCATATACCATAAGAAATTGAGTTGTACTGTTCTCTTTACTTCAAACTGAAAAATCTACCCTGCCCCCCAACCAATTCAGTACCTTACACGGAGTCCTGCTACTGCAGAAACAGGTAATGAGGTTTTATAACTTTGTAAGTTAATGAATCACATTACCTGTTCTGAGCATAGATTAAACTTACCTGAGAATTTCTCTTGTTCAGCTTGTCTGCCACACAATTTTACTTTTCACTGAGTGAGATTGTGCTGTAAAACTATATCCCAAGCTAACATAGATAATCTCCAAATGGGGTAAGACCTGGCTCCCCCTTGATTGTTGATATTCTACATCTGTGGCATAACAACCTGAAGAGGTCCAGGGAACCAAAGATGATTCAGAGAATTGAGTACCTTGATTACAGCAAGCATCTTTTTTATATTTATGTGCCTGCATCTTTCCTTGGTGTCAAAAAGACCTTGCACTTTTGGTGACTGTTTGTGTGTGTGTGTGTGTGTGGGAGGGGGGTTGCAGAAAGGGAATGCCTGGATTTAGAAATATTTGCTGTCTACACCAACTGATTTCTCTTCTCACAAATCCTAGATCTGAGATTTGAAATTATAAAGGGTGTTTATGCTGGAACCAAAGAGATTTCTTTTTTTTTCAAAACAAGTTTATTGTTTTAACATATAAGAGAAATATCATAACAATTTTATACAAATAATTAAAAATAGGTATTATTATAATATTCAACAAAACAACTAAAGTATTTACAAAGACATCCACTACAATCAGATCAATTAATTAAACTAAAATACTGTGCTATTGAAATTAGAATTTTTTTAACAAATTTTGTAAATTATCCCATACAATAAAATGTGATGTTTTTCTAGTTGTTCTCATTCTAATTGTGCTTATTTCCATATGACACATTATATTCATAACATTTTTAAATTCATTGAACGAAGGAGGTGTATCTGAAATCCAATTTCTAGTTATTATTTTCCTAGCCACTGCTAGGATAGACCATAACAAGGGAAGCTTAATCTTTTAACACATTGAGGTACAGGTGTGTTGAATAATATAAGAGACTTAGAAATAATGAAATTATCTGTAAAAAGAGCCTGCAAAAATTCATTAATTGACTTCCAGTATTCTTTCAACTTCATACAGTCATAAAACATATGAGCCCAGTCAGCATTAATTTCTACATTACATCTCTTACATAGATTATCTTTATTATTAATTTTATTCATCATCAAAGGTATATAAAAAGATCTATGTAAAAATTTCCATGTATAAAGTCTCCAGACAATGGAAGATGTAGTTCTATAAGCAGATTCCAATATATATTGTTTATCTTGTTGAGTTGGTGGGTCCCCATTAATAGAGGTGAAATAATTCCAGTATGAATCTACATTGTAAAAGTTTCTTGTCTGATAATTTTATGTATATATGAAAGTTTACCTTTATCAGAAACTTTATGCTGTAAATTTATTATCAAGTAATCAATCAGTTTTGGAATAGATTCTTTAACTGTTATAGACATTAGATCTATTCTATCAATGAGATGTTGTCTAAAGATCTGAACCTCTAACCAGCAAGTTTCTCTTAGATCAAATTCTTGTTTTAAGAAATCTAGATTTTTAACTTTATTATCAGATATCAGCTGATACCAGTACTTTAGATTATTATCTATAGCTAAATGAGCTCCTTCAGAAGTAGATGACATAAGCATACCCTGAGTATAAATTATAGGAATACAATAAAATTCCATTCCCTATACTTAGGGTGCATGAATATAAAGTTACGATAACTAATAATAATATTTAATGGGTAACAGACCATATGTTTAGGTGTAATAGGTGAAGTACAAAATTCCTTTAGCAACCACAACATGGAGTTATTTATAATCATATTTTTATGTGTTAAGGAGATTTTCATGAAGTGCATACTAATTAGCTCCCAATAATCTTTCCATTTTGCGACATATGACCAATCTATTAATAAAGTAATAACTTTTATAATAGAAGAGATAATATATAAATTAAAGTCTGGAAAAGAAATACCCACTTGAGACCAGCTATTAGTATGTTTCTTTAATGCAATCCTAGGTCTATTAGGTGCCCATAAGAAATTTAACATTAGTGTATTCAGTTTCTTGATAGTTATTTTTGTAGGTGAAAGTATTATTGATTGTATTAAGTATAAAATCTTGGGGAATATTATCATTTTAATAATTGTAAGTCTCTCCTCCATAGTGAAAAACATATTATTCCAGGTATTAAAAAGATTTTGTATATTAAGAAAACAGGTATTATAGTTATTATATATAATAGATTTAATATCTTTAGATAGTATTATACCTAAATAAGTAATCTGACCTGAGTTGGGTACATATTTAGTAAAATCACTAATGAGAGTATTTTTTCGTGTATATATAGGTAGTATTTTAGTTTTTCTTCATTGAATATTAAACCAGAAATACTTTTAAAATTCATCATTTTATCAAATAAAGACTGCATAGAAGAATTAGATCCTGCTGATGTAATTAGAACATCATCTGCAAAAGTTGAATTTTTGATGTTGTATTTTCTTCTATTTCAAAACCCTCTATGTCAGTACTGTTTCTAATCAAATTAGCCCAAGGCTCCATTACTAAAGTGAATAATAGTGGAGAAAGTGGACATCCTTGCTTTGTACCTTTAAGAATGGGTATTTTTGTGAAACATATGTTCCTACCTTAATATAAGCCAGCGTTCCTTTGTATAAATGCTCAATTAAATTTACAAATGCATCAGAGAAATTTGTGCATTTCAGTAAGGTAAACAGATAGTCCCAACTTACTGAATCAAATGCTGAACCTATATCAAGACTAATAAGTGTTAAATCTTTCTTTTCCTATTTGCAAAATCAATTAATGTTAAAGTTCTTCTTATATTATCAAAAGTATTTCTATTTACAATGAAGCCCGTCTGATCTATGTCTATAATGCCGGGATAATTGTCTTCAATCTATCAGCAAAATACTCATAAACATTTTATAATCAACATTAAGTAATGAGATGGGTCGATATGAAGAACATCTAGTTGGATCTTTATTAGGTTTTAAAATTGGTGAAATAAATGTATATTGCCAAGATGGGGGTTATTAACTCAGTTTGGGCCAGAATAAAAACCTTATGTATTAATGAATATGTAGTTTTAGAAAGGATTTTATATATCTCTGGTATAATACCATCATTACCCGGTGCTTTGTTTGATTTAAGCTTATTTATTTGTGTAATAACTTCTGTATATGAAATACTCTTGTCCAATAGTTTAATCTGTTGTTTATTAAGCTTTTTATTCATGTTTGTGGTTATAAACTCCTTTATTTTATCTTTAGGTTCCATGTTAATGTTGTTATGGTTAATCTTGTGAAAGTGATTTCTAAATTCATCCAGTATTTCTGGTATACTAGAAACATTCTTCTTTTCCTTAGAGAAAAGATTTCTTTGATATGGTTTTGTTTATTCAATCTTTTGTTTTATTTTTAAGTCTATGTAAGTATTTGGGGCTTATTGAATAAGACAAAACTTGTATTTCTCTAAAGTTATTTTAACTTTATGAGTTAAAATTTCTTTGTATTTCTCATTTAGTTTGTTTATTTCTTCAATAACTTTCTTGTCCATAATATTTTCTTTATTATTATGTTTATAAGAGTCTAGTTTACTTTGAATATCTAACAATTCCTTATCCCAAGATTTCCTTTTGTTATTATACCATCTGATACTTTGTCCATATAGATATGATTTTAAGGCATCCCAAACATAGACAATGGAGACTTCAGGAGTATTATTTATGTCTAGAAAATGTTGTACTTCTGAAAGTATATATTCTTTATAGTCTTTTAGCTGAGTTAAGTATGCTGGTATCCTTTTGATCTGAACATTATGAGTACTTTTTATCATGAATTCGAAAACAATTGAGTTATGATCAGATATAGGACATGAAATGATTTTGGAATTAATTAAATCTGTTACCATCTGGTTAGAAATAAAGACCCTATCTATTTTTGAATAAGTTTTGTATCTGTTAGAAAAAAAGGTGTATGGTAATGATTTTGACTCTATCTGATTATTAATATCATTCAAATGATAAGAATTAGCAAAATCATTTAAATGTTTTGCATTAGATGTAATTCTTCTTTTCTTTATAGTGGTAGTATCACTTTCATGTAGTATACAATTAAAATCACCAGCTAAAATAATATCCCCTACAGAGAATGATATGATCTTATCAATATGATGTTTCACTGTATTAATACCAATTCCAGGTATCCAATATACATTAATTAAAGTGTAAGTCTTCCCATTAATTTGTATTGTAACCATACAAAACATTCCTTTGTCATCCTGATAAGACTTAATGGTTTTAGGAATGGGCATACTTTTATTCCATAAAATAGCCACTCCTCTTTTTTCTGAGTGTGCTCTGAACTAACCAATACTGTATACTTATTAGTGGCTAGTTTATCAATATCTTTTTCAAGAGATGGGTTTCTTGCAGGAAGACTAGATTGGCCTTGTGTAGATTAATGTATCTTATTAGGCTTGCCCTTTTACATGGATTATTCAATCCATTAATGTTTAAAGAAATTCCTTTTAAAGATGTCATTTGGCATTTTTAAAACTCAAGAATCTTATGATCGAAATAACAAATAACAAGATAAATAATGTTACATCTCCTCTTTTAGGTGTACCTTTAAACATAGCTGTATTTATTAAATCTCTTATGGGATTTTGTATAGGATTCAATTTTGTTTGTAGTGACAATGAGTGTACAAAATATATTGTGGATGTCAAAACTATATACATATAACAATGAACAAGTGAAAATAATGCAAGGATTAAACCTTGCATCCCGCCTGGAGTTGAAAACTCCAACTTAGAGCAGTATTTACTCAAGTTAACCCCTACCCTAAGCAGCAGTACCTCAGCTACCACCTTATCAATTTAATACTAGTTATATTTAACTGAGGTTAACAGTTTTCAATTCAATTATCTATCAAGACAAAACTACACATTTGGTAAAACAGCATCATATAAACTAAAATAAACTTTTTTTTTTTTTTTTTTTTTTTTAAAAACTGTTCATACTATTATATAGATCTATGTAATATATAACACTTGTATTCTAATAGCATTCAAATAATCTTAATGTTAGAAATCAAGAGGAGAGAAAATTATGTTCTAACATTCATTTAAATCAAAAACATTGGCTAATATGATTCAGACATTACATGCATTAAGATGCATCTATTTTCTGTCATGTGAATTCTATCAACAGCTTCCAAAAATCTTGAATTGTTTGTATATGAGCATTTACTTAAACTCATTATTGTCAATAGAGTAAAATATTGTATTCATAAAAATTATTATAAATCATATTGCATAGTTATGCAGATTCTCAGAAACACCTATGTTATTACCTAAAAAAAAAAAGCCATCACACACATAAACACAGACACACACACATACATATACACACACACATATACACACACACACATACACACACACACACACACACACACACACACACACACACACACACACACACACACACACACACACATACATATAACATACACATATGTACATACAAACACACACACACACACACACACACACACACACACACACATATATATATATATATATATATCTGATCTCACTGAGTTGTGTCCCTGCAGAGCACCATCCCACTTGCTGTCCCCAGAATAAATCTGTCTGCTTTATACAAAACAATGCACAGCAAACACATATTGGTAACCAGATTTTACAATCATGCTAACCTACTGCTTTAAAATATATCACATGACATTTCTTCCAGAATAGAGTTATAAGATTATTTATGTTTGTCAATCAGATGAATTAAATGAGTTATAGTAAAGTATATGTTTGGAACACAAATTTTTAACACAGATTATTATGCTGCTGTTAAGTAGATTTTCAAAAACATTTAAATAAATGTTTCATTTTTATGCCTTCTAAAATAAGACATTTACTTACTACAAGAAACTACATCATTTAAACTCATTATAACTGACATATTTTATGAACAGAGTATTTTTCCTGAATCTGTGGTGTGTCAGTGTGATAACCTTGTCAATGTTTATACTAACTGCTTTCAGTTTCTCTGTGAGAATTCTGTGATTTGAAGATTCTGAGGTAACTCAAGGACATTGTGCATAAGACAGCCCACATCCCAGATTGTCTCTCTTAACATTTTAAGGGAAACTTATTAAAACTAGTGACAAATCTTCATTTAGCAGTGTAAATGCATCTAAACATGACAGAACCTCCACAATGTATTCCACAGATCATCACAGCCTCTATGCAAGTGAAATTAAACTCAAAATTACCAACAAGCAATAAAACTCAGCATTCTTCTCCCAAATCAATTTTCATACAAATCCTATTATTCACTGTGCCCACACAGTCAAAAGCATTTCTATATATTAATAAAGAAAAGAAAAAGAGTAGAAAATAAAAGGGAGTGAGGCAGAAATAAAAATGTAAGAGAAAGCTGTAAGAAGTATATACAATGGAATGTTACTTACTGTTTATATTAATAGAGTTAAAAATAAAACATATTATTTACTCTTATTTAGTTCTGATTATTATTAGTTAAAGCATGACAGATTATTTACAAACAAGCATAAGCAGTATAATCAAGGAAGTATAATTAGAAATAGCATTTGAAGAACTTATAAACTTTTACAAGAAATAAATATGTTATTATTCTATTAATGATATTTTCATTACTGTTCTCTCCCTGCCCTCCCCACACTTTACCCACTACATAATCTAAATAGAATGTCATTGTTTAAACAAAGAAAATAATAAAAGAAGAAGGAAAAAAAAGATAAAGATAAAAAATGTATCAAATTACTAACCTTACTTTTTTCAGAAAGAAAACAAATCGAGTCACAGCCTGCCATTAAATCCTCAGGCATTTTGACTGGTTATGAAACAAAACATTTCTTTGCACATAGAGAATAACTTTGATTAAATCTTTTCCAAAATATTTGTGGCTTTCTGGAAATGCAGGAACTATATTCAAAAAGATTAATAATGAACTAAAATGATGAGAGAGAAAAAACATATAACAAATCATTTGTTTTTAGTCTCTTCTTCTTCTCTGAAGTCTTCCAGGAAGCTTCAGTTGCCAATCTCTTTAATGAAGAACTAGCCCATTCCATTTCTTCTATTTTATCCAAAATCTTTTTCTTTGACAAACAGTAAAGCAGAGTCTAAATCATCGAAGACCTTAGGACCATCAGGAAGGAAGATTTTAAGCTTGGCAGGAAACAGAAGGCATGTTTTAAACTGTGCTTTTAAGCTCCCTTATTAGTGGCAGAAAAACTTTTCTTTTAGCAATTACCATGGAAGAATAGTCATTGTCAAAACGCACAGTTGTCTCATTAAACTTAACAGGAGCTTTAGCCCAAGCAGATTTAAGAACCATCTCTTTATCAAAGATGATAGAAATCTAACTATAACTGATCTAGGATAGTTTTTGTTAGAGTTGGTATTAGCTATAGATCTATGTGCTCTTTCGATACCAAAAGAGAATGCTTCTGGTAAATCTAAAGTTTTAGGGAGCCATGTTGTTAAAAAGAAGTAATATTGTTACCTTCAATATTTTCTGGCAGTCCAAAAATCCTAATGTTATTGCGCCTAGATCTATTTTCCAGGTCTTCCAGCTTTGTTTGTAAATGTGTATTTTGTTTCAGCAGAAACTCAATGTTGATTTCCTCTTCTTGTATTTTATTTTCCATGTCATTCACAGCTTCTTCTATGCCTGTCATCTGGATCTTCTGTTGTTGCAGGTCCATATGTAACAAGTCTATTTGTTTTGTAGTTTTTCTATGAAAGTGTCTATTTTAGTATCCATTTTATCCATCTTAGCAGTAAGTTGCTGGACTATAATTATCAGAGACTGAAGTTCTTTCTTGATGCTGGAGTCTTGAGAATTTGTCTTACTGGAACTCATTTCAGACTGATAAACTGACAGGAAAATTTCCAAAGTAATTTCTGACAGGAATATTATTAAGATTTCCTTTCTTTTTTAGATATAGTTCAAGAACTATATAAAACAAACATATTTAGAAAGAAAATTACTTCAAGAATTAATTTTTTAAGTAATTAATTCCTGTCAATGTAATGAAATTGGTGGAGCTGAAGAAATCTGCTGCTATCCTGTGTTCATCCTTGGCCACGCCCCGAACCAAAGAGATTTCTGATATCACTGTATCTTTCTCATGGGGAGTCTTGCCAGAGGTATCACAAGAATCATAGATGCCATGGGACCCAAAATCCTTAGGTATTCTAATGCAGAGACCAAAGTCTTATTGAAAAACCCTAGAAAAAAGATTTAGATATAAATCTATTTTTCTTGTGGAAGAAAAGCTCTTTAAACTAATAAATCTAGTAAATTCCCCAGGAACACAATCCTATATGATGGAGTCAAAAAAGACTTTTGAATATATTCTTGGAATCCCAGCATGTGTAAGAGATCTCTCCCCCACATGGGAGGTTCCTAACACTTTGGAAAAGACTCTGCAAAGATAAGGAAGCCATCTAAATTTGGAAAAATGTGGATACCCTCTACCCTGCAATGAGGTATGAGTGAAGCTATACACTTTGAGAACATTCTTGGTGCAGCAGATAGTCCAAAGGGCACAGAACTGATAATGTGAACCCAGACACACCCCTGAGAAATGCCTGAAATCTAGTTGAATATGAATGTGATGACAACAATCTTTTAAATCTAGTGTTACTAGAAATCTTAAATGAGGAAGAAGAGGTAACAGGCTGTGAAGTGACAGCATTTTTAACTTGAGTACTAAGACAAATTTTTAAGAAAGAAAGATCCAGAACTGGTCTCTAGGCATTTTCTTTCTTTGGAACCAAAACACCCTTCAATTAAGAACATTTCACAATCTGGGAAGGAGGAACTGGCTCTATTATTCCCACAGGCAAAATCTGTTGAAGGACAGGGGAAATAAAAGAGTGTGGTATGATGGATGAGGAATTACTCCATGAAAGGAAGAAATTTCCTCCTACTGCCATCTCTAACCTTGATGAATGATCTTTAGAACCCATTTGTATGAAACTATCTGTTGCCAAATGGATAAATGGAGATCCAGACTTTCTGGAAGGGAAAAGAGGCTACCAGTATGGGAGTGGGATGTGGTGCCTTAAATAGTCATTCTAATGTATTAGACTGTCCATTGTTTTGTGTTTTTTTGTTTTTGTTTTTTTTTTTGGGAGGGGTGATCCTACCTTCTCTTTGGACTCCCCTTGCCTTTGTTTCTTAAACATCTGTTTACCTGCATTTTGCTGAGACTGGTTATTGTGTTTCTTGCCAAAACTGGATAAGGGAATAGAGAACCCCTTATAAAACTTGGAAAAGCCAGGGTGAAAATTCTGAAAGATTCCCTGAATTAGTTTACCCCTCTCATCACATTTATTAATAACCTCTGCAGCAGAGGGTCCTAAAACTAAATCTCTGTCCAAAGATGAATTTAAAATCTCATTGTTCACATCTTTGTAGAGGTTCTGAGAACACAGCCACGCAAACCTCCTCAAAACAGTACCAGTGGCCACAGCCTTGTGAGAAGTATCAACAGAGTCATACACACACATTTTATGAGTTGTGACTTGAGAAATGGAAAAAAAAAACTAAATGATTTAAAGCAGATGTTCCTCACAAGAAGATATTGCACGCAGAACATTTTCAAACTTCCACAATTAGTCAGAATAAAATTTAACATATTAGCCTACCAACTCAAAATTCTGAAAATCAAAGTTGCAGAACAATGCATTTTCCCATACTTATCAATTATTTTACCCCGTTGTCATAAAGAGAAGGATTGCAATAAACTAAAGCTGAAGTTTCTGGATCACATTTGGGAAAATGTATAAAAACTTGAAAGACTGAGGAACCTTATATAAACTATCTGTTTTTTTAGTGGCATCAGGCTGACTATCAGGAAAATTGCAGGCAGTGGCATCCATGTCCTCCAATGCTGACAGCACAGAAGGGATGGGTGAAGGTTCTGGAAATTCCATTTGTAACAGCTCATAGTATTTTCTGAAGGTCTGAGAAGCCTCAGTGCTCTCGCACTGAAAACAATGGCATATTCTGGAAATTGTCTCAGAGAAAGAGAATCCCTCACAGGGAGACTCATATACCATGCTCTCCTAAAAATTTGAATCAGAAATCTAAGGAGAACATCCTGCATCTGTCCCTTCATCGTCCTGTCCAGTTTCATATTCTTGAATCCCTTCAGGAAAAGAGGAATCCTCTTTTCATTTTACCAGAAACCACCTTATAAGAAGGATCAATTACCTTAATTAGGCCCTGAGCCCAACCTAATAAACTACTCCTGTCCAGGGAAGTTTGAGCAGGAGTGGATACATGTTTTTTTCTGTTTCTTTTGACAGAATAAAATGGGGCCAGTGACAGCTTCTTCAAGGATAGGCACAATATTCCTACTAAACAGGGAAGACATGCCTGCCCCCTTTCCAAGGACCAACAAAAGTTGCTCTTCCTTGCCCACTAAGGGGACCCCAAAAGCCACAGAGGACACAGCTAACCCTTGATTCACAGTGGCTGTAGGTGCTACACCTGAAGGTGCTGGGGTAAAAGATGAGGGGTCTGAGGTACCAGCTTTGGCCACAGCAGTCACCCACCTGCTGCAGAGATAAATTGCAAGCCTGCTGTGGTGGCAAGGGCTGTTTGCTCATCTTTTCCTTTTTGTGATTGGAAGAAGGACTGACTATGGTACTGGTGGTTTGTTCCATGGTCAAACTGAAAAGGGTGTCTGCTTCCCTTGGAAAACAAGCAAAACACACTGGTAAAAATATAACATTTTGAAATGTCACTTTTTCCCCAATACAAACATAGTAAAAAGCAGTTGTAATTTGTTTCTGCTTGAACATTAATTCAATTTCATGTGGTGTGAAGACAGTTCTAATCAAAATTTTCCAAGTAAAGAGATTCCATCTGAAAGATGAAGTTGTATAACATTTGTTAACCAGGGAAGTCTGACATGGAACAAAGCCAATTTTCAGCAGAGGCCTGGGGAGAAACACTCCAGACACATGTCTTTGTAATGTGGGAAGAAACTGGAGCATCCAGAGGAAACCCACATGAACACAGAGATAACATGCAGACTTCACACAGAAGGAACCCCAGTTGAGAATCAAACCAAAAAACCTCTTACTGTGAGGTGACAACACTACTGCTGCACCACTGCACTGTTTAGAAAACATTAGAATTGTTTTTTTATCTTCTTCTCTCAGAAGTCTATTATTAATTTGGGTAAAATAGTTCCAATAATTGTCATTGCAACTTTTTGTTTCTCTCCTCACAATGGTATATAATTTAGATAAGAAACCCTGTCCCAATGTGTTTTGTTGCATTAAGAATATCAGATACTCAGTTAATTTTGGAATATGCTCTCTTATCCTTGGTTGCATTAACTTAATTTCCCCTTTTACATGTTGTCTGCAGGATTGTACATCCAGCCACATCTTCTTATCTAAATTATATTTGTTCTAAATATAATCAGCAGAATGTAGCTTTTCATTTTTCATTAATCCAAACCAATCTAGCAGATTTTTCTTTTCTTTAAATGTGATCATTGTTTCTAATTTTGAGGTGGAAATGTTATTTTAGGTATATGTCATATTAACTATAAGGAAGATCCATGCTTTATATGCCAGGTTTCTATATATAAAATATTTAAAAGTGTTTAATATAGTAGAAATGAAATAGGAGTCACCTGTTTGGAGACTTTTTCCTATAAGGTAATCCCTTAATAACAAATGTAGACTGTTATTTAGTATGAGATAATTATTAGAATATCTATTATGTTTAGAGTTTATAAAATATTTTCTAAAAACTCTTTTCACTTAGCTATATAAGTGTTATTAATCCAAAGATATATTGTTTTTCTAACTGATGATGTTGTTATTGTTGTTAATAACTAATGATAATGAACATAATTCCAGATCTGGTAGCCCAATCCCTCCTTCGGCCCAGTCTCTCATATGATGGTTTAAAGCAATTTTTGGTTTATTGAGATACCAGATAAATCTTAAAATTAAAGTGTTAAATTCTTTAGTACAAATTTTTGTGTGGGGTAATTATAGTGATTGCATGATATATAAGATTTTTGGTGAGATAATAATTTTGATTATTAATAACCTCTCTTCCATCATAAAGAAATTTTTATTCCATTTATCTATTAGGTTCTTTATATTGTTTATACTGTTAGCATAATTACATTTTATTATATATTTAATGTTATCTGTTATAATTATTCCTAAATAATTCATTTTCTTCTCTTTGACAATATATTTAATGAATTTTTTTATTCTATTCCTATTTGTATTTATAGGTAGGATTTTTGTTTTGTTATTGTTAAATGTTAAACCAGAGTTTCTTTGAAATACAACCATTGCTAAGAAAACTGCAGATAGAGAATTATCATTGTCATTTAATGTCAGTAGGATGTCATCAGCAAACAGCTGAATTTTAGAATTTAAATTCTAATTTATGTTAATCATTTTTTAGGACTTTTTAGGACGGTGCAGTGGCGCAGCGATAGTGTTGTCGTCTCTCAGCAAGAAGTTTTCTAGTTCAAGTCTCCGCTGGGGTGCCTTCTGTCCTCCCACATTTTAAAGACATGCATCTGGAGCATTTCTCCTTGGGCCTCTGTTGAAAATTGGCTTTATTCCAAGTTGGACTTTCCCTGTTAACAAATGTTAAATACAAAACTTTTATATTTATATTTGATCTGAAAAAAAGTAGCAAATGGTTCATAATTAGGGTAAAAAGCAGAGAGGAAAGAGGACATCTTTGTTTGGTTCCCTTCAAAATTTGTATAGAGTCAGAAGTAAAAGTACCTATTTTAATGTTTGGAAACAATCATTATAAAGAAGATTAATAAGACGCCTGAAGTTACTTGAGAATTTATATTCTTCTAAAACCAGCAAGAGGATAGAGGATTTTTTATTCCCTTCATTGACATCTTTTCTCATTTGGTTTCACTACATCATTTTCATGTGTTCATGCAATCATTTGCAAATGCTGAGTACTACACTCTGAAAGCTGTTGTGTGGCTGCACAGCTAATGTCTATGAATTGGCTTAACCCTGCATATTAATGCAATACAGAGAACTATACAAAAGACCCTTGCGTAGTACGCAAATTGTCTGTAACTTCCACCCCCCTGTCCCATAGTTAACTCACTATAATTGAGGTTAGCTTTATAAGCATTATCCAGTTAATGAATAATCACTTTATAAGTTGTACATACTTAGGTCCATTATTGGGTAAAATTAAAACAGAATTTGAAGACTTAGCTACTTATAAGATGCATATATACCAACTTTATACATATGCTGCTCTTTACACTTTTTATGACAGTTGTCCGAGCTGTAGCTGAAATGGGTTTCATGCCATTCCAACCACCCACCCAGTAAACAAATAAAATAAAAAGAAATGTTGTTCTTGTAAGAGAATGCATGCCTAAGATAATGTTGGTTAATTTTATTTCTCCTGTTTCAACTATACATCTTTTCTACCATATTGTCTAGACATTAATCTGTCAGTAAGTTTAATTTCCCTCTCTTTAGGAATAACTGGAATTTGCAAGCAGAGACAAGAAAACAAAATAACAATGAAAACAACACAAAAGGAAAATGAATAAAACATACAGAAGTAATCAGGCAAGATGAAATTGTTGAAACAGCAAGTTGAATATATAGATTCAATGAGATGTCTTAAAGCCAGATTTTGAGCTTTTAAGGCTACTCAGGTAGTAAGGTTCAAACATGTGGGGTCTGAAAACTAAAGGAATGAATTCTAGAAGAATCTAGAAGAATCAAGCTGCACCCTCAGAACCAACAGCAGCTCCTGGGTGGCAAGGCATAAGTGGAACAGTATTGCAGAAGCAACTCTTACAAGTGGGGGGAGGGGATGTTCTACATGGATAAATAAGTAAGGTCTAGATTTTTGTAGATGACACATGACCAGACAGGTAGCCAGTTAAACCTCTAATTATCTGATAAAAAAAGCCACCAAGCTTCTAGCAGACTCCTATAAATCCAACAACAAAGCCAGGGATAGTCTGTTCTCCAACTGTATTGCACCTGTCTGGAACAAGCTTTCAGGTGAACTTACTGCAATTACCTCTTTACCTACTTTCAAGAAGCATCTAAAAACTTTGCTTAATTCCCTATGGCTTTGCCCTTGTACTAACCCTGACTAAACTTTTTTTTCTCTGCTACCTTTTCCTAGACTCTCTAATCTTTACTAGCTTTCTACAGTACTTTTGTTTTTCTATTCTCTAATTATCAATTTCACTGAAAAAAAAGGCACCTATTTGAATTTCTTTATTTTGCTTATGAATTAATTACATACTACTGTCCATTTGTAAATTTTTCCTTTTGTATAACAAGTGTTGTATCTACTGTCTTTTTGTGGAGCTTTTCTCCCCGGGCCTCTACTGGAAATGGACATGTATCCAGCTAGACTAGCCCGGTCAACAAATGTAAAATAAATAAATAAATAAATAAATGATGGTAATGTGATATGCCTGCTGGCTGGGCAGTGGAGTTTTGCATGAAATTGAAGCAATTCATTTCATAACCAGAGCATCCTCAAATACTCATTTGATAAAAAAGTGATTGATCCAAGAAATATTCCTACGGTAAAAGCATGCAAATTTTAAGACAACTAACCCCTGATATTTAAAGTTTGGTCTGTCATCACTGATAATCTCAAGAATTTGTACCTTAGGCTCAGATCTGAGCTTATGGCTGCCCCAAAAAATAATATAGGAGTTTAAGGGTTAAATACTCCAATCCCCTCCAAAGTTCTGTAAATAACCATAGTACCCATCATATGGTACTCAGACTTGAATGAGTTGACCACTAACCATCCAGCAGTGATGGATGATATAAACACCATGTACAAGGGATTCCAAACATAACAGAATCCTGAAGGAAGGAGAGGTAAGACTGTGTGACATTACATGGCATGATACCACAAGGCTCTCGTCCTAATGAGATCCCCTGGAGCAGAAGATACATGCTAAAAAAGACAAGGCCCAGGACTGAACCCTGTGATACATCACAGTCCAGAGGGAAAGATGAGGAAGAATTAATGCCAAAACAACACACTTTTAGTGATCAGAGAGAGAGCAGCCAAACCAATCTACAGTTGTTGAGATATTGCAGCAGATGGTTGAATGTTTCATAAGGATCCTATGTTCCTACCATAGCAAATGCTGCAGTGGAGTTACACAGAACCAAAACCGAATAAAACTGTTGGTCTTGAGGCAACAGTAAATCAAGAAAATCCTAGTGAGAGTAGTTTCCCTGTTATAATGTGGCCAAACACAGACTGCTAAAGGTCATATAGCTTATGTTCCTTGCTAAAGATTACAGACTTATTGATCTTTAAGTTTATAATCAAACTACATGTCAACTACCGTCTCCACATCTTTGTTAATAAAAGGAAAAAAGGAAATAAGATGGAGCTGTTAAGATCAACAGGGTCCAAGGAAGGTATCTTCACACCTGGAATAACTACAGGCAGTTTAAGACAAAATGGAAATATTCCAAACTCTGTATAGGACCAGAAAATATTGTACAGAACAGAGCCCACAACTTCTAGACAATGTACAACAAGCCTGGAAAGAACAGGATCAAGAGTGCAGGTTGTCTGAGGAGTATGCAAAACTAAGCAAACAAACTCATGTCAATTAAGTAAATCAATCTCAGACCAACACCTGACAGTATTATTATTCAGACCAAAAGCACTCTCTTGATTGCAATGGACACAGCACCATACCTGATGGAGTCAGTCTTAAGAACACCAAACAACAAGCTCACATTCCTGTGCTGAAAGCAGCCCTGCTGTGATAATACATGTCAGGCAGCTCAACCACCAAACCACCCTGAAGAGTAGTAGCAGTCAATTTGCCACAGCAGTTATTTTTCATTAAGAAAGTTTGTGGTCTGCACTCTTGTGGGAGGAGAGACTATATTCTGCCCTTCTGAGCTGGAAATTTCTGGTTAAAGGCTTATTGTGTCTACTTATTTGAACTGTTTCTTTTTGAAATTGGTGTGCCTTGGTTGCTGTAACATAGACTAGACTCAGCCATACTGAATCTAGTTTTGTTTGTGTAGCACACCCACAGGTGTAGCTGAAGAGATATGGGTTCCTTCCTACCTGACTCTGGTGACACCCCTATTAGGCCCAACACACCCAGGAGGCAAGAGGGACAGATTTTATTATAGGTGACACATCTAGTTTAAAGGCAATAGCACAACCATAAACAAATTATTTCAACAGTGCACCAGTTAGCAATATGGCAAGGTGAGAATATGCATGCAGTGAAAACATACATTCACCCTCTTCCCCAGAACTCAACTGAAAAAGGGTTTGACATTCAAACATGTACAAAGAAGGCAATATCAATGAGCAGTGAAGCTTTATAATGCAGCAATACAAACACGGGAAAAATCAAATGACATTAAGCAATAAAAGATTCATAATACAACAATACAGATATGAGAAAATGCAATGTCATTGAGCAGCAAAATTCTTGAAGGCAGCAGTACTAACACAAGCAAAATGCAATGTCATTGAACAATGAGCATTTATAATGCAACAATACAAATATGAGAAAATGCAATGTCATTCAGCAGTACTAACATGAGCAAAATGCAATGTCATTGAACAATGAGGATTTATAATGCAACAATACAAATATGAGAAAATGCAATGTCATTCAGCAGTACTAACACCCTCTACCCCCTTGATCAATTCTAAACAGACCAGCTATGAAACACTCTATTATACCTTGTTCACTGGCCAGTGACTACTTACAGTCTTGCTGCCAGTATGATGGGGCCCAAGTTGGAGTTCATATGGATCACAGTTATTTGTAATCCATAAAACATTAAAGGGGGGGATCACAATCTTATAAAAATATAAAATGATGGCCAAAGCCTCTCACCACTCCATCGAGAATATCCTAGTGACCAAGCGCCATGGTTCCTCTGATGAGAAAAGTAGAAAATCACCTACCAAAACTCTGGTAATCATGTATCATTTTTCGGTACTAGGCCCAAGGGAACTCCTTTCCTTTCCTTGCTGAATTATAGCAGGTGTGGAACTACTGGTTTCAGACTTCTCTCCTGATTCCACAAAATGCCATATCCAGGATTTCAGCAAGAGACAGACACAATCTGCTACTTCACTTCCCTGTCCCAAAACACTAGAAAAGAAAATCCAGTCATGCTGCAAGGCCCTTTTTCCCTTCATCTATGTGTTTCAGTCTTCCCTCCTTCAGCTAGTCTTCCAGACTCCTCTTTCACTTTCGAAATTATCTTTTATATACCTGAAAAGGAGTTCCACCTTGTGGTGTAATGGAAAACTGCAGTCTATTACTTCTACATGAAATACAGTGGGAGCTACACTCTCCTCCCACTTGAAAATCTTGGGTCTCCCCAAGTCAAAGTTAGATTAGCATAACATATTTACAAACACTAGTGCACCAACAACTGAACAATATTTTTGCATTCGAAAGGTACATTCCACCAAGGGTAATCAGCCTTATGCTTAACTTGGGATGGGGTGTCACCACTGGAGTAGGAGGCATAGGGATTATGAGTGCAGACCATTTGATAAACTGTGGTCACAGGTTCCTGTGTACTATGTCCCAAACTATTATAGGTAAGTCTCTGTGAGGGCTGAATCAGTCTCTGCAATTTTGGTTTGGAAGAGACAGCTAAGGAATTTTGCTTGGAAGATTTGTCACTCGCATCACATTCAGTGTCAAGTTCTTCAGTAGGCATATTGTCTGCTTCTAAGATCTCCTCTTGTATAACTTCACTTTTGATTTCCATAATGGTATGACCATCCTCAGCACTATTTTCTGAAGTTTGCATAGCAGGGCCTCCATCAGTATCAGGTTCTGCAAGAGGCACAGAAACATTACTTAGTCTGTTGTTAGGTCTGGACTGCTCAAAATGACAAGGAACAAATTCCGGTGCATTTACATTGAGATTACAGCCCACAGGGTCTTGAACATCCTCATAAAAAAGCCCACTGAAACCCCAGTCATCATCACTGTCCTCCTCTCCTTCAGCAGGAGGAAGCATAGGCTCTTGAATATTGGAGAGGATAGTTCCTTTCCACCTTAGCCTTCTGGATCGCCTTGAGTTAGGCTTCCGCTGAATCATTCTAGGTTCCGGATTCATGAGTCTCACTGATTTTGCCAGAGGCATTAAGTTGTTTCGGTGCTAGGTTTTTATGGGTCCTTCTTTCCCCTCAGGACAAACTTGTTTGACAGGGATAGTAGGTAGCTGAGAACAAATTATGTAAATCTCAGATCCCCAGCAGTCAGCTAGTTTATGCTTTCCTTGTAGTCCCAAATTTCTCAAAAGAACTCTGTCCCCTGGCTGAAAGTCATGCAGCTTTACTTTTTTGCCATAGTGAGCCTTGTTTCGCTGATGTCTTTGTCCTGTTGATTTTTCAGCAAGGTCATAAGCCTGTCTGAGGTTCTGTCTGAGGTTCTTCTTGAGTCTTTCCACATAACAGATGTGAGATCGCACTGGTGTATCATCAGCTGTGACTCCAAAGGTGACATCAACAGGAAGACGAGCTTCTCTTCCAAACATTAGGAAGTAAGGCAAGAATCCTGTAGCATCATTTTTAGTACTGTTGTAAGTATGCACCACTGTGGCTACATGTATACTCCACTGACTCTTCTTCTCATCAGATAGTGTCCTCAACATGTTTAGTAAAGTTCTGTCGAAACGCTCAGGCTGAGGATCCCCTTGAGGATGATAAGGAGTGGTGTGGCTTTTTTGGACTCCCAACAGAGTGAGTAGTGCATGGACAAGCTTGCTCTCAAAATCACGTCCTTGATCAGAATGTATCCTTTTTGGCAGGCTATAGTGTACAAAGAACTTCTCAACTAGTAGTTTTGCCATTGTAATAGCTTTCTGATCGCAAGTGGGAAATGCTTGAGCATACCTGGTATAGTGGTCTATCACCACCAGCACATTACTGATCCCACCTTCATCCAGTTCAATGCACAGACAATCTACACAGACTAGTTCCATGGGTCCACTACTTTCCATTTTACCCAATGAGGCAGCTCTGGTCAGCAAAGTCTTTCTTTGAATGCAACGAAGACATGTACAACAATAATCCTCAACATCTTGCTTCATGCATGGCCAGTAGAATCTGTCTTGTACCAGATCCATAGTTCTATCATAACCAAGATGACCATGTTCATCATGCAATGACCAGAGGAGTACTACTTCTCTATACTTCTGAGGAAGCAACAATTGCCATTTTTCACTGCCGAATGCACTAGGAGATCTCCTATATACTAGTCCATTCTGTATCTGGAGTCTATCCCATTCTTTGGCCAAAAGTCTTGCCAGAGGATGAATATCCATGTGAAGCATATTAACTTGTTTCTTCTCTAAAGTAGCTACCACCAGCTGACCTAAGAGGTCTTCTCTTTGATCTCTCCTGAGGTCACTGTTACTCAAAGCTGGTACTGATGAAGCCTGCAAAGTGACCAGATTACAGTAAGCTTGGGGTATGCTTGCTGCAGACAGACCCAACTTCTGGGCTCAACATTCAGTGTGTTGATAGCAGGTTGCAATCTGACACATAGCTCTCACCCCTGGTGCTGGAATTTCCACCCATTCATTGTCAGGGTGTAAATCTCCCTGAGGTTTTCTGGACAGACCATCAGCATTTCCATTTTCATGTCCTGGGCGGTATTTCAAACTGAAATTATAGTTGCATAGAGCTGCCATCCATCTGTGGCCAGTAGCATCTAGCTTTGCAGTGGTCTTGATACATGTCAGAGGATTGTTGTCAGTCTGCACTTCAAATTCAGCTCCATAGGGATAGTCATGCAGTTTGTCCACTACTGCCCACTTTAAGGCAAGGAATTCCAACTTGTGTGCAGGATAGTTTCTTTCTGTGGGGGATAAACTCTGACTGATAAAAGCCACAGGTCTCAGCTTCTTGTCATACTCCTGGTAAAGGACTCCTCCTAAGCCATCCCTGCTAGCATCCACATGTAAAGTGTATGGCTTTGTTGAGTCAGTATATGCCAGCACAGGGGCATGTGTGAGGCAATACGTAAGCTGTTCAAATGACTCTTCACACTCAGGATCCCAGTGACTCTCAATGAGTTATTTAGAACCTCTTGGTCCCTTAGGCTTTTTCACAAGGATATCTTCATCTGTTTCAACTGCTTTCTCATCATTTCGGAGCAGATGGTTGAGGAGTCTTGCTATTTTTGAAAATCCTTCCACAAACCTTCTATAGTAACTGCAGAGCCCCAGGAAAGATTGCAGCTCTGTGATAGTTTTGGGTCTGGGCCAAGATGTCACCACTTCAACTTTGCTGGGATCTGTGGATATTCCGTTTGCAGACACTACATGTCCCACATAGGTCACTGAAGGTTGGAAAAACATGCATTTGTCCAATGACAACTTCAGGCCTTCCTTCTCAATCCTGTCCAATACCTTCATCAGTCTTTCTTCATGCTCCTCTAGGGTCCTCCCAAAGACAATGATGTCATCCAGGTAGACTAAGACTTCCAGGAGATGCATGTCTCCAACTGTTCTTTCCATGATTCTCTGGAAAGTTGCCAGTGCATTTGATAAACCTTGAGGTAAGCGATCAAACTCAAAAAATCCCAAAGGGGTGATGAAAGCAGTCTTCTTCTGGGTGCATAGGGATTTGATAGTATCTACTTCTTAAGTCTAGCACACTGAACCACTTACTGCCCACCAGGCAATTTAGAGCATCTTCAATCCGGGGGGTTGGGTACTGGTCTGGAATGGTTCACTGATTCAGAGTATGATAGTCAACACACATGCAAATTGATCCATTCTTTTTCCTGACAACGACAATAGGAGAGGCATATGGACTTCTTGACTCTCAAATTATCCCTGCAGCTTTTAGTTCTTCCAAATGTTTTCTTAAGTCCTCCAGGTCTCCTGGGGCTACCCTTCAGGAACGTTCCCTGAAGGGCCAGTCCTCTTTTACTTTTATTTGGTGTTCTGCACTTTTTGCACAGCCCACATCTAGTTCAATAGTAGAAAAACAATTTTTCTTTTTCATTAGTAGCTCTTTAACTCTGGTTAGCCACTCAGGGGGGCAAAAGACCACCTCCTATCTCAATATCTTCCAGCTTCCACTCATTGGCTCTGCTCTCAGTCCTTGTCACCACAGAAGCAGGTAAGGGAGTGGCAGCATAAACATTTCCCAAATGCACTTGTGAATGCAGGACAATGGGAGTACTTCCTTTATTTTTCAACCCCACAGGCAAAATATCATAAGGATGCTTTAACTTGTCTGCAGGCCAAACTTCTGGGACTAGTTCCAGCCCAGGTGGCAAGTCACTTTCTGGATCCATTTCTATCATGAGATGAGAGGAAACTGTTTGTCCACGCATCCTCACTTTGGCTCTCAAGCAAGTGACCTGACCAGGATGAATTATATGCTCTTTCCCAAACAAGGTCCACACATGACCAATTTCATCTTTCTTACTATCCTTTTCCCTTTGAAGGGCACAGAAAACTGGTCTCAGGCGAGGATGTAGTGTTGGGTGTTCCTGGTTCATTTGAGGCATTAGCATTCTTCTGATGAGGTCAGTATTTATCCCCACTAAAATAGATGCTGAATCCTTTCCTTTTGGCCTGGGGCACATGACAGTGAGTGCTTGAAAAATGTCTGTTGACCCAACAACTGAAGTGGAAAATTCTAACTTGAGTGAGACATAACCATCATAAGGGAACTTTGTGTCCCTTAGCCCCCAGATCTCCTAATCTTCTAACTTTTCAAGTGGCAAATACATTAAGTATTTTTGGTAGAAGTCTCTGTACAGAAGGGTGATTTGCGCACCAGTATCCAACTGTGCTTTACTATACACTCCTTCTATTTTTACTGACATGACAGGGGACAGTCCCAGTAGGCCCATTGGGTAGTTTCTGTTTCCGGTGTTGTTCAGCTGTACGGCAGTCAGCATGTGGTTGAGGTACTGCCGGTTGACCTCGCCATTTTAACGGATAAGATTCTTGCTTAGTAATGCTTTACAGTCTGAGATGCTGAGATTTTGGCTGAGATGGCTTTCCAATTCGGTTGTTCACCTCAGATGAGCTAGAAGTGTGCATAGTATGTAGTCTCTCTCCCCTATTATGAGGGTTAGTGTGGAAAGGAGATCCAGGATACTGTCTATTGATATTAGATTTTATGGAGCTCTTTGTAACTGTGTACTCAGCTGGCTCCTTCTCTGAGACCCTTTGAAGTTTCCCTGCATTGCACAAGCCAATAATAGTTCATTCACTATTTTCAAGTTCTCTGCATTAGGACACTGTCGCTTTATATGCCCTGCATCTCCACAACGAAAACAAAATCCAGTAGGAACTCTGAGCATTTGCTGATTTGGTTCTTCCCTAAGTCTTTTCATGGAGGTTCTAGCTGATGTATTCCTCCCTTCAGCTAAAGTTACCACGGCTTTCTGCAATTCTGCAACTGTCTTGGTGACTTGAGCTATGGCGTTGATAAAGGAAGACACCTGCATCTGCAACTGTGACAGCTCTACATTGCGGACACTCTGGGCCATGACTCCTGTTTGAATAGTGAGCACAGCTATAGGCTCCTGCTGGTGTTTACTCACTGTTTTAGTTGCTGTTGAACACTGAGATTTGACTTTCAGCAGGGCTTCCTCTTCCCTCACCTCTTTAACCAACTGAGAATAAGTTAGAGTCTCTTCCCTATTTCTCATCCTCATTTTCCACACAATGGGGTCCATAGCTTGAGCTCCCTGTAAAATTTGTCTGATCTGTACTTGGTCAGCCACTTTCAGATCCACCCCCTTCTTTAGGATGATCTGGTGGAGCATTTTATCTAATTGTTTAATGTAATCAGATAGTTTCTCACCAACTTCTTGGTATGTATGTTCAAACTGATACAGTAGGTCAGCAGCCCTCTTGGTGGTTCCAAACACATCCTGCAGTACTCCTAAATAGTCTTTGGCTGTGCAATCATGCTTACCCATCCTTAGGTTGCATATGGTATCTGCAGCTAATCCCTTTAGACTTTCAGCTATCTGCTGCTTCTTCTGTGATTCTGGGATATCCCACTCCTCTAGGGCTTGTGAAGCCTGATCCATCCAGGATTCAAAATCTTCCTCTCCCTGAAGTGTGGGTTGCTTGCCTGAAAAGAAATGCAATTTGCAGTAGCCTAACCCAGTGAATGGCTGTGTAGGATTTAAGCATTTTTCTACAATACTTCCCAATGCATTCCAAACTTCAGGCCCTATAGTATTTATGAGCAGTGAAGCTGCAGCTTCTGGTGTAAGGTTCTTACCTACTTAGATAGCTTCCACAGGTATTTTTCTCTGTGCTAAGGTAGTGCACTTCTCAGGGATTACCACACAGACTGCACTCTCACCTGAAATGTGTACACTTGAAGGTATGTGCTCATACACTAAAGGACTTTTCCATTCTAATAAGGCCAATGTGCTCTGCTCGCTAGGGTCCACAGTGCTGTCCAACAAAAATCCACACCCCACAACTGGCAAGGATCCTGTGACGATGTATTTGCATATCAGTCCATGTGACCCCTGGCAATACCAGAACTAAACAATGCTCTGATTGAGCACTGTGCTGTTTGCACCACTTAGTGGCTACTTCTGGGTTCATGTTTCTGCTGGATTTGCTTTCCACACATACAGGGAATAGGGTGGAGTCCAAGGCAGTACAGGAAATCCCCGACAAGCCCCCAAATTTAGTGCACCTGCAGGTGCAGCTGAAGAGATATGGGTTCCTTCCTACTTGACTCTGGTGACACCCCTATTAGGCCCAACACATCCAGGTGGCAAGAGGGACAGATTTTATTCTGGGTAACACATCTAGTTTAAAGGCAATAGCACAACCATAAACAAATGTCAACAGTGCACCAGCTAGCAATAAGGCAAAGTGAGAATATGCATGCAATGAAAACATACATTCACCCTCTTCCCCAAAACTCAACAGAAGAAGGTCCTGACATTCAAACATGCACAAAGAAGGCAATCTCAATGAGCAGTGATGCTTTATAATGCAGCAATACAAACACAGAAAAATACAATGTCATTAAGCAATAAAAGTCATAATACAAGAATACAGATATGAGAAAATGCAATGTCATTGAGCAGCAAAATTCTTGAAGGCATCAGTACTAACACAAGCAAAATTCAATGTCATTGAACAATGAAGATTTATAATGCAACAATACAAATATGAGAAAATGCAATGTCATTCAGCAGTACTAACACGAGCAAAATGCAATGTCATTGAACAATGAGGATTTATAATGCAACAATACAAATATGAGAAAATGCAATGTCATTCAGCAGCACTAACACCCTCTACCCCCTTGATCAAATCTAAACAGACCAACTATGAAACACTCTATTATACCTTGTTCACTGGCCAGTGACTACTTACAGTCTTGCTGCCGGCATGATGGGGCCCAAGTTGGAGTTCATATGGATCCCAGTTATTTGTAATCCACAAGGCATTAAAGGAGGGATGACCACAATCTTATACAAATATTAAATGATGGCCAGAGCCTCTCACCACTCCATCGAGAATATCCTAGTGACTAGGTACCATGGTTCCTCTGATGAGAAAAGTAGAAAATCACCTACCAGAACTCTGGTAAACATCTAGGCCCAAGGGAACTCCCTTTCTTGCTGAATCATAGCAGGTGTGGAATTCCTGGTTTCAGACTTCTCTCCTGATTCTACAAAATACCATATCCAGGATTTCAGCAAGAGACAGACACAGTCTGCTACTTCACTTCCCTGTCCCAAAATACTAGAAAATAAAATCCAGTCATGCTGCAAGCCCTTTTTCCCTTCAGCTATGTGTTTCAGTCTTCCCTCCTTCAGCTAGTCTTCCAGACTCCTCTTTCACTTTTGAAATTGTCTTTTATATACCTGAAAAAGAGCTCCACCTTGTGGTGTAATGGAAAACTACAGTCTATTACTTCTACATGAAATACAATGGGAGCTACATTTGTATAACTTGAGCACTATTCCATGCCATCTCTTTTGAAGAAGGTTCCCCTGCACCCTAGTGGCAGGAGTGTGCAGTTAGAACTTGTCTAAGTGAAGACTGCTGGAACAGGACTTAGTTTTGAGCTTTTTTACTGGTTAATTGGGTAATTTGTTTAAATCAGTTTTCTCGTTTTCTATTGTTATATAAAAAATTGCACTTTATTCATCTCCTTTTACTGTATTTGTGTTTCTTCCTACTTTATTACTTTATTTTGCTTTTGCTGCTTGTTCTTAAAAGTACTTAATTGCATTTATTCTGCTGCATTTATTACTGCTTGTTAGTAGCCTGATTAAATTGTAACTGTTATTCTAAGCCTTTGGTTGAAGCACTTGGGCTTCAGACCAGTTGTTTTACATTAAGAAGGTTTGTGGTCTGCACTGTTGTGGCAGGACAGATAGTTTACATCCTTCTAAGTTGGGTGTTGCTGATTGAAGGCTTAGTGTCTGTTATTCTAAAAGTATTTTAGTTCTGGTTTAAGCACTTGGGCTTTGTGCCAGTTATTATACATTAAGAAGGTGTGGTCTGCACTCTTGTGGGAGGAGATGGTAGATTCTGCCCTTCTGAGCTGGGAGTTTCTGGTTAAAGGCTTATTGTGCCTGCTTATTTGAACTGTTTCTTTCTGAAATTGGTACGCCTTGTTTGCTGTAACATAGACTAAATTCAGACCTGCTGAATCTAGCTTTGTTTGTATAACTTGAGCACTAATCCAGACCATCTTTTTATGGAGAAGATTCTCCTGCACCCTAGTGACAGGAGTGTGCAGTTAGAACTTGTCTTATCAAAGACTGCTGGAATGAGGCTCAGTTTTTAGCTTTTTATTGGTTAATTAGTTAATTTGTTTAAATCAGTTTGCTCATTTGCTACTGTTATGTTAAAAAAATAAATAAAAATATACACTTTATGCATCACTGCTTAGCTAGGCTTAAACTATTCCATCCGCGATAAAGTCTGCTCTTCAAATTTTCCCTTAGAACGAGCCAATTTTTTAGTTTTAGCACTAAAATCTGTTTCTTTGAGCTCAGCAATTGTTAAGAACTCGTAAGCACAAATTACTACAGCATTCAACTTTCCTCACTTGTCTAGAGGAAAACAGTTTTTAGTACTTAATAAATAAGCACCTATCCAGACATGTCTAAAGGCCAGCTCTTGGTGTTTTCTCCTGTCTACCTGATGAATCTGGGCATTTTGGGGCAATGCAGCAATTGCCTCATGTACACAGACAGCCCTCTCCTCCTACCACCCAGCACTACAATCCGTGAGAGATGTACTTATATAAACAAAATGGAAACAAAGCTCTCTTCACCCAAGACTGGACTAGACAGTCAAGACGAGAAGGTAAACACTTGCACCACACCACACTCATCACATAGTCCCTCAAAACCTTCACCACCAAAACACACACATAGAAACAAAAAACACACACCTACATTCTCAGAGGTTCTCAATAAAAATCTGCTCAAGCAACAGAGACCTCCAAAGCAGAAATGCAAGCAACCTCCACCCCCAACACAGCCCAAATGATACATAGCCCACAAACTCAGTGTGCCACTCAACCACAGCCCATAAGGCATAACAAGATACCCAACACTCTAGTCATAGGTGACTCTATAGTCAGGCACACTGATGTTCCACTCACCAGGCTAAACAAGGAGAAAGTTACTGTCAGCTGCCTGTCAGGTGCCAGGATCTGCTACATAATGCATGCACTCAGGTTATTCCACAACAAGTACAAATATGACTGTCATTCTCCATGTTGGTGTGAATGACCTGAGATGTACCTCCCTGGACTACATGAAAAGAGACATGGAGGAGCTCTCCAATCCTGCAGCCCAGGCAGGTATGACCCTAGCCCTGAGTAGCATCCTGCCATCACCCAGAATGATACCTCAGTACAAGGACAAAATTATTTACTTCAACAATTGGCTAAGCTTCTAGTGTCATTCTAAGGGGATCCAGTATCTGTCTGCCTGGGATGACATGATCGACAGACCACGATGCTTTGCCAGAGATGACCTGCACCTGTCGCCATTGGGATTACGGATACTGGCTAAGGCTATTGCTACCCCTATAGTGCCTTTTTTAGGCAAGGTTCAAATGACAAATTCACCACCTTAACAGGTACAAGCAAGCAAAATCTGAGGGTAATGCTACTCGATGCCAGAAGTCTAAACCACAAAATGCATTCACTCAAGGCACTCTTTAAAATGGAGAACATCAACATCTGTGCAGTGACAGAGACCTGGTTCAAGGCTCCAGAGAGCACCCCTGCATTACCAGACTATAATTCATACCACACCTTTCGGCCACCTAACCTGGACCGAAACACTAAAGGCAGAGGCATGTCCACATTCATTAAGGATATCCCCACTTCCAGGCTAGTTGCTCAGCATAATGCATCAGAGATTATCCAAGTGCAACTAACTCTGGGCAAGACTGCAATCCAAATTGTAACTTGCTACAGATCTCCCACCATCCCCCAGGATTCCCACTCCTCATTTCTTGATACACTGGAAAATATTAGGGTACAACCCAACACCTTAATAATGGGTGATTTCAACTACCCCACCATTAACTGAGAAAACTACTCATGTACCAACTCTTTTGCTCAACATTTTCTAGAATTCATAAATTCCAATGCCTTGGATCAACTTATCCACACCCCCACCAGGGGCAGCAATATTCTAGACCTGGTCATTACCAACATGGGCGACCGGTGTTCCACACCAGAGGTCAGTTCCTTGTTGATCAGATCCGACCACAAGCTAATCACCCTTAGACATCCAAATCCCACCTCCACCCCCCATTAGGGAAATCACCGTAAAAAATTCCTCCAAAGCCAACTTCATGTGTCTTAAGACAAAAGTGGCAAACTTCACGACCCTCATGCAGACGGACAATAGAGGTGCAACTGCTGACTCCTACACAAATGCACTTTATAAGCACTTACATGAGTGCATGGATCGTGCTATCCCTAACAGAACCAAGATGTTATCCTCCAAAAAAAGGAAGCCAGTCTGGTGGTCCCCTGCCATAAACAAACTCTACAACAGAAGAAAGAAACAGTTGCAAAAAAGAGTAAAATCCCATGATTGGAGGAACTCCCTGGTCAGCCTCAGTAAGAAGCTGAGATCCCTCATAAAATCATCCAAAGCTAATTACAAAAATAAAATCGCCACTGATTCTAAAGACGACCACAAAGCATTCTATAGCTATGTCAAGACTCTCAATGGCAACACTCAGATCTGATCTGAGTTACAACACAATGGCGCCAAATATACAAAACCAACTGATATTGCCAACATCCTGGCAGATAGATTCAGTGCTAACTTTACCCCCCTCTCACCCTCTAAAGGGCCCATCTCTATAACAGAAGAATGGAAAGTTCCTGTAATCATGGCTGCACAGGTAAAAATCATATTCTCCAAAGCCAAGAACACAGCATCTGTGGGACCTGACAACATCCCAGGTTGCGTTCTACATGAACTGCAGAATGAACTGGCACCCCACCTAAGCACCATGTTCAATCATAGCCTCACCTCAGGCTTTGTGCCCACTGAATGGTGCACAGCAACTGTTATCTCACTCCACAAGTGGGAGCCACCACGGACCCTGAGAACTACCGCCCCATTAGCCTAATGAGCCTGGTCTGCAAGGCCATGGAATGTATCATCATGGATCTTATAAACAAAGACATTGGTAATCTCCAAACTCTGGAACCCACCCAGTTCGGGTTTGTAAAAGGCAGATCATGTCTCCTAAACCTGATAGAGTTCTTTGAAGTAGTCAGCAAAGCCATAGACGAGGGTAAGGTGGTTCACACAGCCTATCTAGATCTCGACAAGGCTTTTGACACCATCACCCACTCTGGAATTATAGATAAACTCACTAAACTAGGTATAAATCCCTATGTCACAAGATGGGTTGCCAACTGGCTCACTGACAGAACCCACACTGTGAAAGTAGCAGACTCCAAATCCATCTTCAGACCAGTGACAAGTGGAGTACCACAGGGTTCAGTCCCGGTCCTCTCCTGTTTGGTATCTACTTTTCTGAAGTACAGGGTAACACAGAAGGTCTTTGGCTAACAAATTTCACAGATGACTGCAAACTAGGAGCCATAATCAAAACTCCTAATGATGTGGACATTTAACAAAAGGGCCTCACGGAGACAGATGCCTGGTGTCAAAACCATGGCCTCAAGCTCAATGCCAAAAAGTGCATTGTCACCCCCTTTGGTAAAAGCTCTGTACCTATGAGCTACCACATAGGTAGTAGTCTACTTAACACCAAAAGTGTGATAAGAGAACTTGAGACAAAGGTGGACAGTAGTCTCTCCTTTGATAATCACATCGCCACAGTAGTCAGGAAATCCTTCTATGTGGCACACCTCATCACAAAAGGTTTCTCATCCAGGAAAAAAGAGGTAATTGTTCCCCTCTACTTGTCAGTCATTAGTCCCATTATAGAATACAATGCCCCTTTTGGTATGTACCTCACAAGACATCTACAGCAACTGGAAAGGCCACAGAAATACCTCACAAAGAGGATTACCAGCCTCAAATAGATGCCCTATGCAGACCGTCTCAAAAAACTCCAGCTATACTCCGTCGCATATCGCCTACTCAGAGGTGATCTCTGCCTAATATACAAAGCTATGTCAAACCCAGAGCTGTTGGACATGCTCCACTTAAAAGAAATCTCAATCCCTCCGAGCTACACGCTCTAGGGACCTAAACCTTGTCACTACAATAAACAAAACATGCTGAAGGGATAGATTCCTGTCCTGGAGACTTCCCATACTCTAGAACAAACTACCTATCTATATCAAACAAAGCTCCTCATTAGCACTCTTCAAGAAAAATCTTGATGATTGGATGTGAAATAGGAAATTCACCCCGGGGATCACCTCTGTGCCTCTGCTCAACAGGAGCACAGGAAAATAATATTCTTGGGTGGCAAAAGGCAGGGTACCTTTTTGGCTAGGCTTATATAGGCCCTAGGGCCAATAGCCTAGTACCTACCTATGAACCTATGAAAAACACGCTGGAATTGCATGTGCCTTTTCTATATGACATTTCTGATAGAGTACAGTGCTACCCTTTGTTAACCAGGTTAGTCCCACTAGGCTGGTAGCCTTTTTCCAGGAGATACCCAAGGTAGTATTTAGGTGGATTATCATTCCAGAGCTGTGTACTCTTAGTGACTCCACATATTGAACCTATCCAACAGTACTTATTTAGCACTAGTCAAGACCAAGTCAACAAGAAAGTACACAGAATCTTGAAGGAGGCAGCAAACATAATACTAGGGTATGTCCTTAGATGGATATAATCCTGCAGAGAAAAAGGTAGTGCTTCTGCTGTACTGGGCACTTGTCAGACAAGGCCTTGAATATTGCATGCATTCTAAAAGCCATAAAAGGAAAGGGGCATCAGTCTGCTGAAAGGAATCTGTAAGAAAGATGACAGTAAGTTCTGAAGTATGACTAGAGGCAACAGAATCTGAACCTCTTTGCATTTGATACTAGAACAGACAGGAGGAGATAGGGCACTGGTGAACAAGACCATTTCAGGCAGATGAGAAGGGGATATCCTAACAGGAAAGACAGAGGGGAAGGAGGGTCATTGGCAACAGATTATGGGAACCAACTGCTACCGGGTATCCATGACTACTTTTTTAGCCAAAATGGTTGTAGATCCATGCAATGGACTACCACAACGTGTGTTGTGGGGGAAGTTCACAGGGTCATTCAAAAGGTCATAGGCCTGGGGAAAAAGAGAAGGAGAAGGTATGCATAGAAGGGGCAGACAATATCTTAAATGCACTTAATAGAGCAAACTAGGTATGCATATCATTTCCTTCTGCCATCACAAACATGTAAAGTATTGCAATGTAATGCAACATCCTCACACAACCATTTGGACGGTAGATGAGAAGGTATTCTTAGTTTACTCCTCTACCCATGACATTATTAAAGGAGTTGAATGACACACATATAACATAACATGCACAGTATAGAGAGGCAAAATATTGCCACTCACCATTCCATCTACACAGGTGCTAAATAACAGAGAACATATGGGCAAGACTGCCACAAAGGTTTGACCAAAGTCATGAAACAAGTTGTCTGTTGCAAGCACCAACTTGTAGTCCCACAACGTGTCAGAAAGAATATGGTGTTGCTACACTGAATTAATAGCTGCTGAGTGTGGACCGAGGGAGAAAAGGTCCCTTATATCTGCCCATAAGTGATTCTACTGACCACAGGTAGATGCTACAACATAACAGGATATCTGACAGTAGGATGCTTCACACTGAGCTGACACAATGATACCAAGATTGTCAGTCTGGCACTCTGTCAAACTGGCCCACAGCTCAAGCAGACACAACAATAACATCTGTAGTTTTTCTGAGGATGGAACACCTCCAAAAAATTATAAAAAATGCCTGAGGCATACACAGCTAAGTGGGAGAATTCCAAAGGAAAGGTGAAGCATAAAACTGAACAATAATGATGAACAGGTAAATGTAAGCTAGAGATAACTGTGATAGATACAACTGCAAGAGGTTGAGACATAAAACATTAGCACAAAAAGCTAAGCATAAAATCTGTAACCAGGAAATAATGCAAAAGAAAAAAAAGCAAATAAAACCACACTCTAACAAAAGAATATCTCAAGTCTTGACACAATGAATCACAGCAAATCTGATAATAAGTAAAGTCAAACTGATCTGTGAGAAAATTGAACAACATCCTGTGATCACATAGTACAAGGCATATGCATATAAGTAGACAGTAACATAGCAAAACACATCAAATGGTAAATGTTGAGCTTGGGTTGAATGAATTAACAACTGAGCTGAATGGCAAAACCTAGATGACAAAACATATATTGATAGAACAATAAATGTAATGCAAACCTAAATACAAGCAGATATATAGGAAGCTCTAGTAAAAGCAGGATTAGATAAAACTTAAAAAAATACATAAAAACTAATAAAACTGAAAAGAGCAATACAGTACTTAAAACTACTAAATTAAGTCTCAAAATAAAGACTATTTTTCATAAAACCCAAAGACAATAGAAATAACACAGAAGGTGTGTGCATGGGTCAAATATCCAAAAAGAAGTTTTAAGGTAGTGACGTAGTAGTCAAATCAGATGAAGTTTTTAAAGGAGCCCTCTGGGGCAAAAACTGAAAAAAAATATTTTTCTTATCTGTTTTGATTTCCTGTGGATTACATATTTGCCTGGGAATAATATATAGTTTTGCTCTGTGTGTGTGTGTGTGTGTGTGTGTGTGTGTGTGTGTGTGTGTGTGTGTGTGTGTGTGTGTGTGTGTGTGTGCGCGTGTGTGTTTCTCTGACCCTAAATGACCTGATAAGGACAGACATACTGATGTAATTTTGTTTTTGGCAAAATATTCCTTCCCTATAATTTATACTACTTTCCTAAAAGATAAGATTCACATGCCTAGTCCTCTTCTGCGGGATATTCTTTCTAGTCATAAAGAACTACAGCACTCAAAATTACTCCTTACTGTCAGAATTTCTCGTCAGTGTCACTAATTAGACTGCAGAGTCTTTTAAAGGTTTGATTCTTTTGCAGATGATGCAATGAGCTCTTTCTCTGAGCCACATAAAGTTCTTAATTAAAATGCCTTTTATAGAAGGAAGCATTTTCCCTCTATTATACAAATTATCACCATTCATGTTTTTTTTCCATTACAGATGCTCATTTATCTGTGACAATAGAACTGGCTTATTTCTTCACATAGTCTAGAGACTCAGTGTCCTCAGTATGAGGTAGGTATGGCATGACTAAAAATGCCTTACTATACAAGCTTTACCAGAGAAATCTTTGACATAATGGCCCCTATGATGTGAGTGAATGCGACAAGTTCCTAGAGAAAGTATTGTGAGAGTCTGTTTTAATTCTGCTTAATGTGCATGGATGAAGTTGAACGGCACTGAGATGGTGGGCAAGGGGAGAGACATGTATCCTCTTAAAACTCTTATGCAAAAGACGTAATGACTATTCCATTGGCATATCTCCTTTGAAGTGGCATATTATTTCAACTGCCTACAGTCTAACTTTTAAAGAAAAGTTTTAGTGTATTTAAATTCTTCCAATGATGGAGTGCCTGTCATACAATAAATTGCAAGCTGATACAGTGTTTATGCACTATATTCCTAGAGTATTATGTTTCTAGGAATATAACATTCTCTGCCTACTGTGAACCCGGTAAATAAGATGCTTACAGTGAAGCTGGAGGGACTGTCTGTGATATGAAATACATAAGTCAACAAACAGCACACTCCAGTTTTAGGTGTCTAATTATCGTCTTCTTGGTGGTAACACTATTCTTGAAGCTAGTTTCTCTTCACTGAAGCTTCACCAGGAAGTAGCAAATATACATACTTTAAAATATTTCATATTTCAGTTGAAAAAGAGAAATTTAACTGCATGTGATACTTAATGCCATCATATAACCTCTCACGTGCATTAGCATATTGCAAAGGTCTGTGTATAATCAGATAAATTTACCATTATACAATTGCCCCTTTTATAAACAAATCATATTTGCTTCTAAACCCAATGTGTGTAATACATACTTAATTAAAATGCTTATTAATATAAAGGGGAAAAGACTTCATGGTGCTTATATTTTATTCCAGAAAAGTTTTGAACACTGTATTATATCACTTTAGCCACAAGATGTCAGACTTTACATTGCTTTTCAAATACATCAAATTCTGTCTCCGGTATTTTAGTATTACTTTGCGTATCATGTATTTAAGTATGATAAAACAATAATTTCTTCACACAGTTATTCAGTTAAGAAAATGTCATTCAGTACTTAATTTGCTTGCTAATCATCCTTTCTGACATGATCTAAATTTGTTTACTATTTCAAGCAAGCTTTGAAAATGCTGTGCTGTACTGTAACATCAAAATCTGTATCAATCACACTGTATTTGTTTTATCTGTAACATATTTCACAGATATTCTATTTTGTCACTAATTACATCTATTTTATGGTTGAAATTGGTCTATTATAGATCAGTACATCACACAAGTTAACAAATTTCAAAGAAATACAATCATAACCTCAACTTCTTTGCTTACAAATTCTGGACAAAATCAAAAATAATGGAGGAACAAAGGTACCAAAGGCAGCGACATTTTGAATATTACTGTAGTTCACTTAAAACGTCTATAGAACAACATGTTTTGCATCAAGATGCATTTTCTGAAGAGTAAAAACTATTAAACTCTAAGGTCTGGCATTACTGTCTGACTAACTGTAGTCCTCAGTGATTTACCATAAAGCCAAGTATTATATGAGAGAAACGGCAAAATTATAACACAAAATTCTGGACAGTTGAGAGGTTTGACAATACTCTTAAAATGCAGTAGTTTTACCTGCAGCTTAGTGCAGTCTTAAACCGCGACATATGTAAACTGTAGTGGGGAAAGGAGATCAGAAAGCTGAAAACAAGTATTGCTAGATTTTTTAAAAACGTGTGTCGCCTTTGGCAATCTGCAAGCAGAGTGTACCAACTTTAGTTGGCAAAGGGTGCATCACATAGTATTGATACATAATTATTAAAAAAATCATGAATCATCAGTGCAAGATCTTAAAGCAAGAGAGAGTACTAGTTCCAAATAGTTATAAGGGAAATCTCAGGGAACTCCCGTAACTCTAATACAATCAACTCAACAGAGGAGGACATTCCATCTTAGACTTGCTAACATAAATAAATATTTCTGCAAAGTTTCATTGTAACACTTCTAGTTTTGTTTGAATAAAAAGAAGATACTGGTATCCATAGTCCTATACTGTACAAATGTGCAAGAAGACTGTGGAAAAAGGGCCACTTTGCCTATACACAAATGCAGTAACTATAAGTCAGCAATGCTGGTTTTCACATATGTAAAACTAGCCAAAGAAAAATGCCCAGATAAACTGCAGACATGGAAATTAATAAAACTGGTGAAGATGTATGCAGGAATATATGCTTAAATGTGTATCTTTTACTCTTATATAGCTTTTCTGAATTATCTTTGTAAGTTTCCATATTTCGCTGTTAAGCAGTGCTAACTGCTTATATCACAAGCAGTGGCAGCAAACCTAGAACATGCACGTACCTAAGCTCAGTGGCACTGGCTACCAGTTTAAAGACACTTTGTCAGCAGCCTCAGTCTGCAAGTGGTCATTGATGGATTCAATTTATTCCTTTTATAATTGTGGAAAGGGGTGAACAAGAATATTGAAAGGAGGGAGACAACAGACAAGAAAAACAGCAGGATTGTATAAGAGGATTGTACCGGAGGAGGTGTGAGAGCCGTATTCTTCGGGTGGGATATACCCCTTTTTCTCAGATATATAATGACAATGAGTGAGGAGAGGTAGTAAGGGAAGGAGTGATGGGGAGGGAAGAGATAAGGGTACTGAAAATAACACACAGGCAGTGGCAAGGCTAACAGGGTTGGGTGATCACACAGTGGTTTGGGTTCATAAATGGAAGAAAAGCTAGCCAAACAGAGGATGGACAAGTGGTGATGGGGAGGAGTTATGGCAATGCACAAGGGGTAGGTTTGACACAAAAGGGGAGGTACACAAAAAATACGGGATGTGAGGGCACAGGACTGTTTCAGGTATCATCCTGCCCAGGAGTCCATTAGACAGACCTCTGTCCAGGGGAGTCTGAATGGACAAACACTGATGTTGAGAGGGTAGTAGCCTCCAGTGGCTTGGTGGGCAGAGCCTGCAGAGACAACAGTGGCTTGGTGGGCAGAGCCTGCAGAGACAACAAGTCTTGTTCTCCCAGAAGGAGACTGTTACAGGCTCCACAACCTCTCTATAACCCTATCAGCTTCAGCTTGGTCTACTGATGTTCTAGGCTTCTTAACTGTAGGCTACCCAAAGAGGAGGAGTCACTACTCCTACCCTGTGGAAATGGCTGCAATGAGCTGTGAGGGAGATCTCTCCTGGGTGGTTGGGGTCAACTGCAGTCAAGGTGCCTAGGCCCTTCTGGATCTGTACAGGAAGAAAAAAATAGGTAAAAAAAAATAACCAAGACAATACAAGACTTGATAAAATATTTTATATTACTTGCTTATTTTGCTAACTAATATCAGTAGTATTATAAATAATATTATAGTTCACAATTCAACATGATACTGTGTAATAACTTAATATTATATAATAAAAATATAATATACGTACATTTTAATATATACCATAATTATTATTATATATTATGATGCAATAAATAATGCTTTTATTATTAATATTAGTATTTTTGTTTGATACAAAGAGTATTTACAAGGTCAGGAGACTAGGCATGCTAGCTTCCTGTGATAGCTGTGTCATCTAGCAGCCATTGCTCGGTGCTGTTTCCTCATCTAGTTCCCCTCAACTCTAAGTTGTGAAGAGAAAAAAAAGATCTGTTCCCTGATCTGGCATCCCTCACCCATGATGCAGTAACAGCCAGGCCCTTTATTCCCTGATCTGCACTCATCAATTGAAGTTTAGGACCAAAAAAAAAAGGTTCATTCTCTGACTTGGTGCTCCTCACCTCTTATTAAGAGGCACCAGGTCTTTTAAAAATGGCAGTAAACCAGTTCATACATTTGCTCCATCTTATATCACACAGTAAGTACTTCAGTACTGACTACAAAAGCAGTATTAGAATTCATTTGCCAGTAACAGAAATTAATGCTAGTACTGCAATACTGACAGATTTCCATCTGCCGATTGTACCCACTAATGTTTTGCATCTGGGGCTGCTGCCCCCCTTGCCCCAACCTAGCTATGCTTTTGAGGTGGTTGTTGAATGCAATCTCATCCTTTGCTGCAAAACAAAAGAGAAAAATAGATGGACTTATTTGAAAACCTTACTGCACTGTAAACAAATTACCTTTGTTGTGGCAGCTGTAGTCGATTATGTAAAACCATTGATGATGCCATTGTTTTCAAAAATGTCAACAGTCAGAGAACTCTGGTACTTAGTTGCCATTTAACTTATTTGTATTGGCAGAGCACCTTTCATCCAGAAGGGGTGGAATCCTCTTGAAGCTCAACACCCCTTTCCTTGTGGACATGTTGAACCTCTGGAAAAAGCCACAACAATATGAAAGGTTGAATTCCCACTGGGCAGCAAGTCCACACAGGTGCCAGGTGAAGACATCAACCACTGTTGGCATCAGAGATATGTGAGGCCTTGTCCACACAGCAGTAGATGTGTTGTGACATTCTTCAGACACAGGCTACAGTCACTGACAGTCAGGTAGAGATGTTAAGAGTGCTGCAGGGTATACATGAGGAACTTTACCAGTATATGAGTATAGTGGATACCACAGACAATGCCATGATGGTCCTCATGTGAAGTATGGCTGCTTAGACAGCATTCATGTCAGCTTCAGTCTGCAAACTAGTGAAGACTTACCAGACATAAATTGCTGACAGTGGTGCATCTAATTGAGGGCAGGTCTGTATGTGTGGGGAACCACACATATGGACCTGCACATATCATATATGCATGGATGTGGGTTCCCCATAAATCAACCAATTAGGCATTTTCAGACATCGAAATCATGTGGCATGACCACTCCATCAAGATCTATGTCATTCAGCACTGCCCAGTCACTATCAGGGGTATTGCTAGTTTCTAGTAAGTCTTGTCATTGTAAAGATTATAATCAAAATCATATGATAGCACTTGGTCCCAATCTATTGGACCATCCCCAACACTATCATTAGGGAATATTGTTTGTGGCACTATACAAATGTGACACTCACTAGCAATTTCACATATTCAAACACATAGCTCACCCGACATCAACCCCACCAAGTTGCAGGAGGAGAAAGTACACAAGCAACAAAACACCTGAAATAAACCTACCTCAGAGCATGACATCTGCAATGACAAATGAAAACATTTTCACTTGCCTATAAGGTTACAAAAATAGAAATAATAATAAGTACAGATAAGAAGAAGATATATCATTAAACATAGAAAAAAATTACCAGTTTGCAAACAATATTATCAGAATAACAGTTCATTATAACATCAGTATGACATCATCACGATATTACTTCAAAAATCTGTATCTGATAGAGAAAGGCACTACTGCTTCACAACCCTGCCCGATTTTACCCCACCCCACCTCCTCTGGTGTGCCTTGTGCCTCTCTCCCTTGACCATTGTGCTCTGACCAAATTAACTACGTATTTCTGTATGGTGTGGGGGAACGTTTGACGCACAGTCTGCAATGACGAAGTGCTACTCAACATACCCCACAGGTAACACTACATGCACTGAGTTCACCTTTGTGACTTTTCACTGTCATGTAGTGAACATTGCCTGCACTGCCAAGTACCATGCAATAACTTGCCTGAAGGGATACCATACTATTGCAATTGGCTGGCCGCTGTCACTAACAAATGATAGAAGGAGCAGTTGCTGGTTGTGGCAGTTGTACACTAGACCGATGCAGAACCATGTCATGCAGAATGCAACAAGCTGCTTGCAGAAGCAGGGCATATTTCTCAACCTCTTAGTGCAAGAAATCTGGGCAAAGACAGAAATAACGGTGGGCCAAAGTCCCAAAAATAGGGACAGATTTTAAATATTATTCCTATAATAATATTATTTCTAAACAGGTTTTGAATTACTATGTATTTTCTGAAGGATTTGAGGTCTAAAACTCAAATGTATGTCATTATTTAGTTACCTCAATCCTCAATGATTTGCCAGAAAGCCACACATTTTATGAAGAACAAACCAAAAATATGAGGCAAAAATATGGACATTCTGAGAAAATCTGTACAGTTGAGAGGTATGAAGCTAGCTCATACTAAAGGCCTCTCTCAGACTCATCCAGGCAGTAGAAATGAGCTTTGAGGAGGCCAAACACTCACTCAGTGACTCCTTATGGCTGGGCCAGGGTAGGGTTAAAGTGCTCTTCTGCAGCTCCTTGTGAATTACTGACTGGTGTCAATAGACAAGGTTTAAGTGAGTAGCCTGTGTCACATGAAAACGTAATGGAGAAGAGACACATGAAGACAAGGTGGATCTTCATTCAAACCTTAGTCACTGTATAAAGAAATAGCTAAGGGAAACAAAGTTATTCAGGGTGCACTTACCTACTAGGTGTCCATAAGTACCCTACTATACAGGAAGTGATGGAACAGTGAACTTGTGTGCCATACAAGGGAATCATGGGTACTGTCAGATATTTTGGTGATACAGCCGCCTGTATTGTGCATTAGCTGGCAGTTGATGGAATGGTACTCCTTCCTACTGTGGTAGCTCTCCCCTGTGTGCAAGGTGAGGCCATGATAGCCACACGGGGGCAACTTATTATGCCAAGTACCATGGCTTGCTGCTGTGGTGACACTGAGAAATACATATGCACATCCACATGTACATCAAGGAACTTTTGCATTATCCTCAAGGCAAAAGCCTGTTAGATACCCAATGTGTCTCTAGTCTTTCTCTGAACTGTCCCCATGACAAGTATACTGAAAGTAATGCATACCTTGGTATCCACAGGAACATCAAGGCAATGCATTCCTCCAGTTCTTGTCTAGCCTTACAAGTTCACTAAAGCCCTTATCATGTCTCTGCCCACTCTAACCAGTCAAACCGCTCCATCTCCTCACCCTTTGCCTGTGTCTCTTCCTACATATCAGATGAGCTCCTCTTCACACACAGGATCCAGGCAATAGGATAGGAGCAAGAAGCTCAAAATGGATATAGCAACACTAGCAACAAAACCTAGCATATTCACTATTTGCAAAGTGAATTGAAAAGGTGCAGCTTCCTTTTTTATAATGTAGCTGTGCAAAGAAATTTGTGTAGCATATACAACTGAATCGCAAAAGGTGAGGACAGCCTATTATAATACCACAGCCACAGTACTTGCATACATTTTCTAACTTAAATATCTTTATGCAGTCATTTACATACGACAGTCGCTGTTACTTTTCAGCTGTTGCACACATGCGTACCAGCATATCTCGGTAAATTGCACTTTGCTTGCTACGCATATCTCTATGAATTGCACTTTGCTTGCACTTGTGTGCACCTACCACACATTAACTGTAGAGCTTTGTCATAACTTAGACAACATTTCAAATGAAGATTTGAAAAATTGCAAACTCACATTTTTGTTTGGACTGCAAAACACATTGCCTGAAATTCCTCCAGGCTTCATTTATAGAGGTTACTTAATTGTCGTTTTTTCAATCATGCCTTCATTGTCACTCCTAAAGTATACTTTTCTAAAGAGTGAAGTTAAAAAACATTCCCTAAGAAATTTGTTTTTCAAATTAACAAATCAATTTTATTTTTGGGACACTTTACAGTATTGAATAGGGCATTTTGGAAGTGGTCAAAATTACATATATTCTGAAACTTTTCATACATTGTCACAAATTTTTGAAAACATCATTCTGCCTAACCAGCTGCAACAAAATCAGACAAATCACAGTCACTCCTTGTCTGCGGTATAGATACATCTCTTCATTATTTTGAATCACATATTTTTTAGTATATTATTTTTTTATTTTTTATTTATTGCTAAAGGTGCATATCTTCATATGCATTGTGACTATTTAGTAAATAAACAAAACTTTAAGTCTATGCATGCCACAGATTTCCATCATGCAGTATAGCCAGTAATGTAGTGCCAGAGTGCTAATGGCAACTGTCATAGTAATACTGACATAATATATAGATTTATTTATCTGCGTGTGTGTGTGTGTGTGTGTGTGTGTGTGTGTGTGTGTGTGTGTGTGTGTGTGTGTGTGTGTGTGTACATGCACCTGTCCATCTGTTTGCATGTATGTCTGTTTAGGGTTATATGCGTTCATTATATAACTGTTAATAAAAATTATTTTCTCTCTAATTTTGATATCAGAAAATTACTCCTTTTTGTGAATAGTTTAAAGAATGAACACAACTGCTTGCGCATATGTGTTTATATATTTAGTAGTATAAGTGTGTCGTTATGAAACTATGCCTATAATGTCTGAATGTGTATGTCTGTCTGTCTGTGTGCGCATACACAAATGTATCTTTGTCTGTGTCTGCCTGACTGACTGTTAGAGACATGTAATATGTGGGGTGTGCTGCTCACATATGAACAGTGCCATACCCCTTGTCCTCTGATGATAGGGTCAGGGACCCACCCAGGTAATAGGAATGGATGTTGTCACAAAAGCATGACTTTAAGTTGCCATGGTTGAATGACCTATGTGACACTGCAGGGATGAGCCAATACTGGAGGACTGGGAATGGAACTATGAAGTCCTTCCCTGGGAAGTGAAGTTCTACAACATCCATCAAATTTATCTGTGTAGGACTGCACATCCACGGATGCTGGAGTTAAGTGAGCCATCTGAGCTGGACATCCACCTTGACCTCCACCTAGGCAGATCCAACTTCTGCCTCACACAGGTGTCTGCCACCTGCATCTAGTGATTCCGTACAAATGCGTGAACAAAGGTTAACATGGACATTGTGTGCGTATATTGTATAACAAACTCATCATGGCAGCATGGCACTGTCCCTGGTCTCCACTATTTCTATGTATTGAGGAAGGTGCTGCAAGACATCCTCATGTATACCTTGAAATACCATAACTGCTCTATTTAATTCTCAGAAGCGTATGCATGGACAATGTCATAACACATTTGCTACTGTGCAAGCAATGTCTAACATGTCTCATAAGTCAGCTGTGGTCATGACCTTTGTCAGCCAGTCCTGTGAACAGGCTATACAAAAGGAATTCCGATGTCTGACACACTCCTGTCCTCCTGCACAGGTTCTACATGTGAGTCTGAATGCATGTAGGGGATTTGAGGAAATTCCATCCCCCGGGTGAGAGCATGTACCCATGATGCATAGTATTTGTGCCAGTGTCACCCCGTGGTAGAGTCAGGTGGAATTACTGCCAGTAGATGCTGTGACTGTGTATCAGTGTCCTTAGGCTGTGACATAACTGTGAGAGTAATGGCACCATCACTGACTGCCACATGGATGCCAACATCAGACCGCTGTCCTGCACTAGATCCTACTATTGATAATGTAGTTATTAACTGCCCTGCGATCAAATAACAAGCTACTAAAATGATGTGCTTTATTCCACATGCATACAGATGCACCTTTGCATATAGTGCTACAGGTGAATGTAAGGAACATGCATTATGTGATACATACCATGTGATATGTCTACGTGTTCCAGGCTCACTGATAGTCCTGCTGTATCTGTGGACAGACATTCATACAGGTATGTAGTATCAATAGGTGCATAGGTAAGTACTAAGCTAGCTGCCCTTGTGAGCCATTTGAAGCCTAAACAATTTCCCTTTCAGAGATGAGACTCACACTCTGTACCTTGTGACTGTAAGGTGAACACCTTAACCATTATACCAACTCTCATGTGTCTGAATACAAGTTGGGTAACTGTCCCACTGTCCTATTGCCAAGTGCCCATACTGACCTGATGTTACAGCTGTGGACATGTGCTGGGTGTCTCAAATTATCAGTATCCATGCCACCTTGGATTGCACCTATGCCATCATCATCACCTTCAAAATCATCCTCATAGAGAGGGCCCCAACCAGTGGCAATACAAGCAAAAGCATTCTGCCATGCTTTACTCCTGGTACAGGGTACCATATCATTTGCTGTCTCCTTGTGTCAGTGTCTGGTTATATCCTCCCATACCATGCTCTAGCTTCCACATCTTAATTCACAATCCCTCTCGAGGATTTCATTTACTGGTGTCCAGCCGTAGGGTCTTTAGTGTCTCCAGGAGGATATGTTTTTCTTCAGGTATGAAGTTATCATACCTGTCTCATTCCCTGCTGCTGTGGCATGTTGACTCTAGGGTAACATAATGGATACCACTAGACACAGAACTGTCCCATAACACTTGGAACACAAGCCATACATCACCTTGCATAAGTGTGCCTAGCAATACTATGTGGCTCCCTCCAGCTTTGTATACTGACTGTGTGTGTGTGTGTGTGTGTGTGTGTGTGTGTGTGTGTGTGTGTGTGTGTGTGTGTGTGTGTGTGTGTGTGTGTGTGTGTGTGTGTGTGTGACAGTCTTAGTAGTACTGCATCTACGGGCATGTTCATCTGTAGTAGATATGGACTGAGTGGTATGTGTGTCTCCTGGCTAATGTGTGCATGGATGGCGGGGGGAACTGCAAGGCATTTGATGGTGTGTCTGTGTCCTTATATTCAAGCCTGTCACTCAATAGTGGCTATATGCATTTCTTTTGCCATGTGTCCAGGACATTGACAGATATATTTATACCCTTTTTGGAGCATATATGTATATGTTCCAAGGTGCATAGGTTCATACTGATGTATGAATGACAAGTATTTACTAGTAAAATACAACTTACCAGTGTTGCATGCGCATTGTACACTGCAGCGATTTGCAGAAAAGCACTGCATTAGTTCCCCTTTACTTGACAAATTTCCAGTTTCAATGCATCTGCTGATTTTGTTTTGTATTTCTGACAAACTTCATAAAAACTCTGTGAAGACCACCACATAAAATGATGACATGTTCACCAGTTCAGCTAATTTACATCAACATGCAGAGTTTGTGTGCAAATAAAGCTTTCTGACAAAAATCACTGTGAACTGCAATATCGCATCCATGTTTACAACTGTGTAACATTGCACCCAACTTTGTATGTATATGGATGAGTGTTAACTGGTGTTAGCACACGCTTCCTTTTAACTTGTGCATGTAGATGGCCACCCATTGCACAACCGCATACAAAATCATATCTGCCTGAACTGTCTGCATGTTGTATGTCTGATTCTCACTTTATCAGTTTCACTTTCTGAAAAGTGCCACCATTTTGACTCAACATTGATGTATCATAGTTTCTGTAAAAGCACAGGGTAGAGTGTCCACCAGGTGTGATAAGGAGGCAAAATATTTCTCCACTTGTATGTCCACCAGTACAAGGAATGCCTGGCTGCAGCCCAGCCTGGAATTTTTAAAAAGAAAGACACACACACACACACACACACACACACACACACACACACACACACACACACACACATGTGTGTGGCTGATGACCTAAGCAGAACCAATTGCACCTCAAGAAATGTCACCTCCTTAAAAGATCTAACAGTACATTTTACAGAGCTGCAGAACAGACTAAGAACTGTGATACTTGTAGTAAAAGTAAACATGGAGAGGCCACAGAAGGCACCATAGAGAATGTTAAAACCACAAAAAGCAAAAGTCCAAAAGACCACAGGCAGGAACCACTCAATAAAAAGTAAGACTTTATTAAATTATTTTCTCTAGCATCTTGGCTCAAAAAACAGCCTTCAAGGAGTACTAAAGAATGAAATTATACACTTCACCTATATATTTAACCCAATTAAACAATTAACCAATAAAATACTAAATAAGCATTTTCCAATTACAATCCAAATTAAGATCGAAGGGACATAAAGTATTACATTTCTAAATAAAAACTGTTTCCTTATACAATTGTTTTATCTTAAAAGCATTATCAGAGCAAAAATTAAAAGGAACCCTTTTCAAAACCATGGCTTTTAAACCACTAAGGTCACTATTGTGAAATTTTGCAAAATGCTGTGTAACAGGACTCTGACTTAGCCTGCCTAATATTTCTAACATGCTCTTGCAATCTTAATGTAAAATTTCTCTATATATCAAACCAATTATAAAAACAGGAAGTTTAGAAAGGTATCCAATTTAAATAATCAAAAGCCAAACACACTCTGGCTAGGCTTATAAATGCCCTAGGGCAGATAGCCTAGTATGAACCTATGTCCTAACAATGCATTGACAAACACAACAATAACCACAGAGGTGAGTACCCAATACAACAGAACAGGAGGGGAGAGCAACTGGAGGCAAACAAAAATAAATGTGAACCAAAATATCTTTCAAATTCCTCCCCCGTCTGTAAGAAATACCAGGAAGGGAACATAACACCCCTGACAAATCCCTAAATTTCAACAAAAAATGCCAGTAACATTTAACCAAAGCCACCACCTCCAAACTTATAAACACTGTAAGTAGTCACAAAATAAATGTTCCTCCCTCCCCCGTTAAAATTGTCATGCCTGTAAGCAAATTTGCCATCTGCTATACTCCTATCATTCCCTAAAACAAAATTGTCCACGGCTTTACTGATAGCAGATTGAACTAAACTGCTATCATAACCTCTGGAACAAAACACAGAATACATTCTATGAATTTCATCAAAAAATCTTTATCTTTACTGTAAAGCCTCCTTAACCAGATGCATTCACCATAAGGAAGAGCAGCTAATGTATGGGGAGGATGGCAACTGCGGCCATCCAAAAACTGTCCACCATCCATGAATTTTCTATGTAACAAAGTTATTAACTCATTTCTAGAATTTAAAGACAGATTAACATCCAAAAAAAAAAAATCTGTCTCCCAACTTGTAAACCATCAAACAAAAAAAAAATGATTATTCTGTAACTCATTATAAAATATCTGAACCAAATCAAATCCACCCTTACAAATAAAAATTAAATCATCAATAAAATGATAATATTTATCAACAAATGTATTAAAAATTGTATTGATAAAGATACTCAAGTTCATACAAACCCATAATCAAACTGGCATACATGGGCACAAATGATGCCCCCATGGCCGTCCCTTGCACTTGATGGTATAACCAGTCATTAAAAACAAAAAAATTATTAGTCAAACAAAAACTCAAAAGTTCCAAAATATAATTAGATAAAGTAGTATCTCCCAAAAAATATTTAACAGCCTCTAACCCTGTATAGGATCATAGAGGATTACTAGGCTATCAACCCAGAGGTCATTTTAAGCCTAGCCATTTCAACCCAGTGTTATACCATAGAAGTATTAGTAAATACCCAAGATTGCATTTAGTGGTGACTGCCCATGTGCAGGAGGGTTGTGGGCGCTATCTCCAGTAAGAATTTACTGTGCCCCATCCACTGATCCAGATTCCTCTTGAACAGTGTAATAGAGGTGCTCTGTTTCACATGAATTGGTAGCCTGTTCCAAAGAAGTGGCAGTCGCTAGGAGATAAATCTGTCCCTCCAGCATGTCCTATCTAAGTCACAGGCCATATTTAAGCCACTAGAATGGGCAGCCCTAGACCCATTTGATTTACGGATATTGCAGTAAGTTGTTAGGTTTGGGTCTTGGGTTGCTCTGTAGGCCTGGCATATAATGTTTAATGCTAGTATACAAACTACAGACATCTACACTAATAAAATACATATCATCAGACCATTCTATATTGGAAATTTGCTCCAAAAAAAAATCACTCATCTCTAATATAAGATGGCAATTTCAACATGTATGGTAACAAAAAAATTAATGTAGAAAAAGGTCCATATTCGCCAAGAAATACAGGCTGACACAATCAGTCTAACAAGAGGGTTAAATGCATTTTTGTGTATCTTGGGGAGGCAATAAAAAACTGCAAGATCACTATCAGAAACTTGGAAGTTGGTATCTAAGTCTGTTCGAGAAAAACAACCCAACCTAAAACCCTTTTCTAAAAGAGCAACATAATTATCCACTGCCTTATTATACTGCAAAATATTAGTCACTTCATAAACAGTATTATCCTGCAAATGAGACGTACACATTTGAAAATACTGATAGTTCATAATAACAATTGTTTTGCCCTTATCAGAGGGTTTAGCCTCTAAATTCCTATTATTAGACAATACCTGTTACTCTTCCCATTCTCATTTTGTCAAATTATAAACAATAAACAATATTACATTTCCCTTTCATGAAATTTTCAACAACACGTTCAACAGCAAAATTTAACATCAAAGAAAATTGTTTAATACCATCATGTTTAAAAGGAGACATAACTTTTGCAAGTGACTTTAGTAGTTTCAAGATAACTATAAGCATTAACACAAGACTCATCCCCCGGGTTTGACAAACATGAATGAAAACTAGCATCTTCATTATCATCTAAAGAAACATTGCTACAATTTTCATCACTTTTAAACATCCGCCCCTCACTTTCAAAAAAATATAATAAATGAAGCTTTCGAACCAGTCTAAAAATGTCGCCTTTCAAAGAATGAATCCACGGTAAAACAGTGGGAAAGACCTTCAATCCATAATTTAAAAAAACTCGATACTGTATCTCAGTTAGGTCAATACCTGAAATGTTAAATACCAATGTACCACAATGTGGAGCATTATTGCCACTTGCCCCTTTTAAACTGTTGCTGTCCCTCTCTTCCAGACATATTTCCAAACTCTGGTTGATTTTGTCCTCTTTTATGGTCACTTGAGGTATCTCTTCGGTCCTGATGACCCCTCTGAAAGTCCCTGTTCAAATTTGTCAGCTCCTGGGCTGGAGGTAAACGTGAAAATGAGTGCTCATTCACTTATAATTCAGCAGAAATGGTCAAAACATCAGACGCAAAAGAAACTCCCCTCAAGGAGTTAGAAGACTTGCTGGTTTGAAGAGACACATCCAAAGAAGCTGGACAAATATGACCCTTCCATAGGAAAGCTCTACCACACTCCTAGTCCTTTAAATCCCTTTTTAGTTTTGTAGTCTTACAATCAATAAGATCCAGCTTGTAATTCTTAAGTTTGTCATTAATGTCCAACAAATATGAGTCCAAATGAGCAGGTACCAAGAGTTTGGATAATTCGGAGCAAACAGTCTTAATTTCACCCTTTAGCTTATTCTATTTAACCCTATCATGGTACAACAGAATATTAACCCACTCCAAAGCACACTTGTGTGCAGCTTCAAGTCATCTCTGAGAAAAAGTCCTATCCATCTCATCAGACATATCAAAAGGAGTGGAAGGGGGTCTTAAAACGCCTGAAGACACCTAGGTGAAATTTCAAATTCTATATAACGCTGTAAGCCCAGTACATAAAAGTAAGTAGCTGTTTCTTATAAAGCAAACATTCCAATTTATCTAACAAAGAAAATGAATCACCTGGTAAAGAAAAGTTCGATCTTTGGCCCACCATAGAAAAGAGCTTATCCAGTCTCTTTCTTCATTCCTGTTCTAATTTCTGCAGAATCTGGGGACTGGTCTCAGTTGTATTTGAATGGCCAACACTTGTACGATCTCCACCAACAACAGTGTGAGTGACAAAATGGTCCATGGTACATTGAGTAGTATCCAAAACATCCACTCTAAATATTCGTGGTAAATTAAAAGAAGGTTCACTTGCCATGAAAAACAAAATGGCAAAACCACAAAAAGCAAAAGTCCAAAATAACACAGGCAGGAAACACACATTAAATTATTTTCTCTAACACTTTGGCTCAAAAAACACCCTTCAATTAGTACTAAAGAATGAAATCATACACCCCACCTATATATTTAACCCAATTAAGCAATTAACCAATAAAATACTAAATAAGAATTTTCCAATTACAATCCAAATTAAGACCTGAGGGACATAAAGTATTAGATTTCAGAATAAAAACTGTTTCCTTATACAAAGGTTTTCTCTTAAAAGCATCATCAGAGCAAAAATTAAAAGGAACCCTTTCCAAAACTGTGGCTTTTAAACACCTCCTTAGAAGAGTTAACAAGACATTTTACAGATCAGCAGAACAGATTAAGAACTGATACTTGTAGTAAAAGTATACATGAAGAGGCCACAGCAGGCACTATAGCGAAAGTTAACAGAAATACTCATCTGAGACAGCTTAAACCAGAAGATAAGGTACATCCTAAAAATAATTTCTCTGCCGACTGGCAAGGTCCTTCTGAAGTCACAGAGAAATTAAGATAACTGAAGTATAAGTGCAAAAATGGAAAAAAAGAGAAGCCAGAGCAGTTGTTCCACATAAATGTTTTGAAACCATGGAGCAAAATTGAAGTTGTTACAGTAAGAATGTTTGCAATGGATGATAACGTTCCTGCTGCACTTCCTGATGTCAAAATAGGGGCAACACTGTCTGAGACTCAAAAACAAGAAATGAAAGAACGTGTTCTTGGAATACTCTCAAAATTGTTCAACACAACAAAGAAATTGTGCTTGGACAGAAAGCTCCCTTACAACCATACCAAATACCAGAATCCCAATGTCAAGCAATTAAGGGCAAAGTATGAAAATGCTTAAATTTAAGATTATAGAAAAAATCCCAGAGTGAGTGGAATAATCCCATTGTACTGGTTCCTAGGTCTGTGGGTCAAAACAGCATACCAATATTTCATTTCTATCTCGTGTCCTGAGTGGACAAATTCATTCATTTATTTATTTATTTATTTATTTATTTTTATTTATTACTTTTGTTGACCAGAGTAGTCTGTTTGGGCTGTGGTAGCCCCTTTAATTGGAGGCCATAGGAGAACAACTCCATTTACCCAATAGGCAGTTTACACAATACAGAAAAGGGTACAGCTTAAAGTTACAGTACTGACATACAACAGCTGAAAGTCAACTACACTCAGGAAAACTTAAGGTCATCAGATGTTAGCACGTGACAATTTAGCATACACTGTAAAATGTCATTTATAATTTTACATTTAGGGGTAAGAGAAATATGGGCGAGGAGGTGTGAGAGATAAGAACGAAAGTCTAAATAAGATGAAGAATATGTGAGAAGTATATATATTTGTCAGCTGATACAGAGATAAAGTAAGTTGTAGTGAAGCTGAGGTAAATGTAGAAGGCAGTAAGAGATGGAATTTTGCTGGATGTAAACAATTTGCCATAGAAAGGTGGCAGCAAGGGTAAAGTAGGAGATTTATATGGAGAATCTGCTTTGTTGAGGCATATTTATTTATTATTTATTTATTTATTTATTTCCATTTGTTTACCGGGAGGTCTACTGGGCCAGGGTGAGCCCATTTTCAGTAGAGGCCTGGGGAGAAAAGTTCCAAAAACAAACAATATGATAAAGCTGCAGAATCAAAATATAGAAATCAAGCAGTGATGGTACTGAACACATTACAGGATAGGTAATACAATAAAATAGATAAAACCTAACATCTATATAACTAGTATTAAGTATGCAAGCCAAACATGAATACAGTTGATGACATGGGATAATAGCGAATGTGTGAATAATACAGTATTGCAGTTTTGCAGTAGAGAGGGAAAGATGGAGAGAAGCAGATTAAAGATTCTGGAAGTAAGGTATAGCCTTAGAACTATTGCTATATAGGCATTAGGAATGAATAGAAGATATGGTAGGTAACTGATATAGTAGATTATGTGTGGCTGGGTGGCACATGTTGGACTTAATAAGTTGGAAGCACTGAATGTATATATGAGGAGTCTGAGCCGTGAGATGGTGAGGAAAAGTAGGAATTCTAGGAATATTGGATTTTTTTATAGTCAGTGCTGGTACATGTACATAGCCAATGGGAGAACAGGTGTTGTTTCAGCAAAGTCTTAAAGCATTCAAGGTTGCTAGTAGACCTAAATGAAGGAGGGAAATTATTCCATAGTTTTGCTATAGCATATGGGTAATGCATTTGGCCAGCGGAATGACTAGGAGCCGGATTTACGAAAGCTTGCATGGAGTTGTACAGTAGAGTAAGACGTCAAACAGGCAATATGTGTGCCGAGCGATGCAGCAAAAGCCAGCAGGGGCATGCACGAGAGCTTCTAAAGCTACTCATGCATGGACAGCGTCATGGTATGCACATTACCTCATTTGCTGCTGAAAGCTATGCAAATAAGGTAAATTTGCAGTCCAGGAAAAACTAACCTGTCCGTGGAAGTGTAGTGTTATCTGCAGAAATGTACTCTGTTGGTAACGGAGTACCGTTCTGCACATAGCTAAACGGAGCTATGACAGCTCCAAATAAAGGATGCATACAGTTGAGAAAGCATGCCAATGGCCAAATATAAGGCCATTGGCATTTAAAAATGTTTAAAATTATTCAAATCTAACTTTTTTCCCCCGATCTCTGATGTTTAAGCGTAGCGCAGCACTGTGCAAACGTGCGGTGCTTTAAAAAAACAGAAAATAATTTAAAAACAGCCAAAAATAGGCATTTTCACTAAAAAGCTTATCCTGCCATGCTGATGAATGGCAGGCTGAAGACAACATGGCCACTGAGTTCTGGTTGCTAAGGGGCGGAAGCTCAGTGTAAGAGATGTAACCATGCATTAGTAGGCAATCCTATGCAAATTAGGATAAGGATAGTGAATCCCAATTTTCCCCAGCATGTGAGCCATGTCCCAAGAGTGTAAGTGTAGGAGTAGGTAAGTAGTAGAGTAGAATATAGGTAACATCATGGGGGGGGGGGGTGTCAGAAAGGCTGTAAGCTAATTGGAGCACAGTGTCGTGTTTGCCCTGAGTTGCTCAGGATTGCAAGAGGCATGTCTACAGCTGTCCTTTCTGAAAACCAGAAACCAAAGGTGTGTGCCGTGAATATATCTGAAATTTCTTTCAAACGTGCACACAGTGTGTGTGTGTGCATGTGCGCTCATGTGCGCTCATTTGTGCGGCGCTGCCCTGGGGGGAAACAAAAGGCAAAAGGAAGGAAAAGAAGTAGTAGGAAGTTAACCAAGGAGAACTAGCAGAGCTGCCAGGTGAAATATATCAGAATCAGCCAATTACACAGGTAGCAGACTAGCCCAGCCCAGCCCAGCACTTTAAACTCTGCAAACAGCATTCTTCCCTGTTTTTTCCCAAGTACTCTGAAACACTGCAGTATACAAAGAGGGAAAGCTTAAAAACTTTAAAGTCAGACAAAATGTTAGGGGCTGCTCTTGTTATCATAAACCAATATGTGCAAGGTGCTGAGGGTGTTGATGCTGTGAATGCTGCTGAGCAACCCACAGTGAGGAGACAGAGAAGAGTGTACAGACCCAGGGTAACCTACCAGGGGCTACATGACCTAGAGACAGTGGAGTGCTATAGGGTGGACAGAGACCTCCTGCAGCAAATTGTTGACCTGTGCCGGCCACGCCTCACACACAGAACCAACAGAGGGGAACCCATCCCAGTGGATACCAAGGTATGTGTTGGCCTAAGAATACTAGCTACAGGTACCTTCCAGAGACCAACTGGTGATATGATGGGGATTTCACAGGCATCAGCATCCAGGGTACTGCACCAGTTCCTGGATGCCATGTCAGCACATGTCGGTGAGCATGTATATTTCCTCAATTCTCATGAGGCATTGGCCAGCAATATGCATCTTTTCCACCAAATAGCAGAATACCCTGAGGTAGTGGGTGCAATAGACTGCAATCACATACACATCAAAGCACCACCCGGTGAGCGGGGTAGGGTTTACATCAACTGCAAGGGCTTCCCCTCCATCAACTGCCAGGTCATCTGCGATGCCCAGGGCATAATAATGAATGTGTGTGCTGGCTGCCCTGGAGGTTATCACGATTCCCACCCAGCACACATCCCAATGGCACAAAAGACGTGAGGTGCACATCTCACCCACTGTACATAACAGCCACCAGTATCTGTAAGCATTACAGTGTATGTGGTCCATGTGCCTGCTGTACAACATGACTGTACAATGAAGTGCACATCTACTATCTGTAGACATGTACCTGTCACACAGGTTCATAGGTATGAAGTAGACTATCTTCACGAAGGCATATATTAGCCTAGGCAAGTTGTGCAGCTTTCATCACCCCATTGGGTAGTCTCCCAAGCCCTAGTTCTAATAGTTAGTACCCTAAGCCCCTTTCTAGTGGGGCTGCTGATGTGATGCCTGGCGTGAATTGTCTGTTTCCCATCCACTCATCAAGGTTCCTATTGAAGAGTGTCAGCAAGGGGCTCTGTCTGATGTACATTGGGGCTCTGTTCCACAGTAAGGCAAGTGTCTGGGATAGTGCTCTATCCTGCCAGCATGTTGTGTTCATTGTTGTGATGAGGATAATATCCCTGGAGTGTGTAGTGTGACTCAATTTTGTTATCCGTAGATGGAGCATGTTCAACAGTTATGTGTTGGACATGGCTCTGTATGTTAGGCAGAGTGTGCCTCTGAATAGGTGGTACGCAACGGAGAACATATTTAGTTTTGCCAGTTGTGTTGCATAACACAACTGTTTGTGCCCAGTAATCCTCTTGGTGAGGTATCTCTGTGGTCTCTACATCTGCTGGATATGCTTAGCTGAGTACATCCAAAATGGTGCATTGTACTCAATGATGGGTCTGATGACTTAAGAGTAGAGGGCCACCACTACCTCTTTTGATCCTGATGCAATCCCTTTGTTGATTAGGTGGGCCACATAGGATTTTCCAATCACTTTGGCAACATGTTTGTCAAAGGAAAGATGACTATCTACTTATGTCCCCAAATCCCTTATTACCTTGTTAGTTTTAAGGAGGTAACACCTATGTGGTAGTTTGTGGGTACTTTGTTTTCACCAAAGGGGATTACTTTGCATTCTTCCACATTGAGCTTGAGGCCATGATTCTGACACCACACATCTGTCTCATAGAGTCCCTTCTGGAGAATATTTGTGTCATCCGGGGAAACTATTAAGGCAAACACTTTACAGTTCCCAGCAAACATAGTCAACCACAACCCTCCTGTGTTGGCATGTACTTTTGAAAAGTCTATACCATACAGGAGGGACCCCAGGACTGAACCCTGGGGGACACCAGTTGTTACTGGTGTACAGTCTGACATGTAGCCAGCAACTCTTAATTTGTGGGATCTATCTGTGAGCCAGTTTGCAATCCATCTTGTGATGTATGAATTCATGGCCAGGTTGGTGAGTTCATCTATGATACCTGACTGGGGAATGGTGTCAAAGGCCTTAGCGAGGTATAGGTAGGCTGTGTGGAGCTCATTTCAATCATCTGTAGCCTGGGTAACTGTCTCAAAGAAATCCACCCAGTTCAGGAGGCGTGATCTGCATTTGACGAAGCCAAACTGGGTGTGCTCAACTGTGTGTAGGTTCCCAATGTCTTTATTGTTGACTTCCATTATGATTGGCTCCATTGCCTTGCAGATCAGACTCATCAGGTTCATAGAGCGTGAATGCCAAGGGTCTTTCGTGGCCCCACCCCTGTGGAGAGGGAAGAACGTTGCTGTGCAACATTCTATGGGTACATATCCTGTAGAGAGGATATAGAGAGAGGTATAGGTATCCTTGATGAATATGGATACATCCCCGCCCTATGTGTTATGATCCAGGTTCTGATGGCGGAAGGTATGGAATGAGTAGTATCCTGGTAGTGCTGGTGTGCTCTCTGGAGCCTTGAACTAGGTTTCTGTTACTGCACAGATATCAGTATTCTCCATATTGAGAAGTGCCTCGAGTGTGTGCATCTGGAGGATGAGACTTCTGGCAATGAGTAGCATTTAGCTCACTTTGTGGTTATTTGTGTTGGTTACGGGGTTTGGTTTGTCCTGAGTGACCGGTGTTCCACACCTGAAGTCAACGCCTTATTGGTCCGATCTGACCATAAGCTAATTACCCTACATATCCACATTCTGCCCCCACCCTCCATTAAGGAAACCATGTTAAAAAATATCTCCAAAGACAACTTCATGATTCTTAAGACAGAAGTGATGAACTTCAGGACACCCATGCAGATGGACAATACAGTTATGACTACTGAATTCTACACAATTGCACTTTATAAGCACTTACATGAGTGCATGGATCATGCTATCCCAAACAGAGCCAAGATGCTATCCTCCAAGAAAAGGAAGACAATCTGGTGGTTCCCTGCCATAAACAAACTGCACAACAGAAGGAAGAAACTGTTGCAAAAGAGGGTAAAACCCATGAGTGGAGGAGCTCCCTGGTCAACCTCAGTAAGAAGCTGCGATCCCTGATAAAATCCTCCAAAGCTAGTTACGAAGTCTAAACTCAAAATGCACTCTCTCAAGGCACTCCTAAAAATGGAGAACATCGATATCTGTGCAGTAACTGAGACCTGGTTCAAGGCTCCAGACAGCACCCCTGCAATACCAGGCTACAACTCTTACCACACTTTTCGGCCACCAAAGCAGGACTGAAACACTAAAGGTGGAGGAGTGTCAATATTCACCAAGGATATTCACACCACCAGGCTAGTTGCCCAACACAATGCATCTGAAATTCTCCAGGTGGAACTAACACTAGGTAAGACTGCAATCCAAATTGTAGCTTGCTACAGATCCCCCACCATACCCCAAGATTCTCACTACATCTTTCTAAACATTCTGGAAAATATTAAGATAGAACCAAACACCCTAATACTAGGTGATTTTAACTACCTTGCCATTAACTGGGAAAGCTACTCATGTACCAACACCTTTGCCCAATGGTTCTTGGAAATCATAAATTCCAACGCCCTGGATCAACTAATCCATAGTCCCACCAGGGGCTCCAATATCCTAGACTTGGTCATTACCAACATGGGAAATCGATGCTCCACACCTATGGTCTCCCCCTCATTAGTCACGTCTGACCATAAGCTAATCACCCTTAACATCCACATCCCACCCCCACTCCCCAGTAAGGAAACCTCCATAAAAAACTTCTCCAAAGCCAACTTCATGCTACTCAAGTCAGAAGTGACAAACTTCATGACACCCATGCAGACAGGAGCTGAAAGTTCAACTGCTGAATCCTACACTAAGGCACTGTACGAGCACATCCACTCATGCATAAATCGTGCCATCCCAAACAGAACCAAGATGCTCTCATCCAAAAAAAAGAAGCCAATCTGGTGGTCCCCTTCCATAAACAAACTTTACAACAAAAGGAAGAAACTGTTGCAGAAAAGAGGAAAATCCCAGGATGCAAAAAACGTCCTTACCAGCCTCAGTAAGAAACTGAGATCCCTCATAAAATCCTCCAAAGCTAGTTACGAAAATAAAATTGCCAAAGATTCCAAAGACAACCACAAGGCATTCTATAACTATGTCAAGAATCTAAATGGCAATGCTCAGATATGCTCTGAGCTAAAACAGAATGGCATTGAATATACTGATCCCAAGGATATTGCCAATATCCTGGCAGATCGATTCAGTGCCAACTTCCCCCTCCCACCCCCCAAATGGCCCATCTCAATACCGGAAGATTGCCAAATTCCAGTAATAACAGCCACACAGGTAAAAAACGCACTCTCCAAAGCTAAGAATACAGCATCCATGGGACCAGATGACATCCTGGGCTGTGTACTACATGAACTACAATATCAACTGGCACCTCACCTAAGTGTCATGTTTAATCATAGCCTCACCTCAGGTTTCATGCCCACTGAGTGGCGCACAGCTGCAGTTATCCCATTCCACAAGGGGGGATCCACCTTGGATCCCGGAAACTACCATCCCATCAGTCTGACAAGCCTTATCTGCAAGGCCATGGAGCGTATTATCATGGAACTTATAAACAAAAACATTGGCAACCTTCAAACACTGGACCCCACCCAGTTTGGGTTCGTGAAGGGCCGATCTTGTCTCCTGAACTTGATTGACTTCTTTGAATCAGTCTCCAGAGCCATGGACAAGGGGAAGGTGGTCCACACAGCCAATCTAGACCTTGCCAAGGCCTTTGACACCATCCCCCACTCTGGAATCATAGATAAACTTACTAAGCTGGGCATTAATCCCTACATCACCCAATGGGTTGCTAACTGGCTTACTGATAGAACCCACACTGTAAATGTAGCCAACTCCAAATCCAGCTCCAGACAAGTGACAAGTGGAGTACCTCAGGGTTCAGTCCTGGGACCGCTCTTGTTTGGCATCTACTTCTCTGAAGTACAGGCCAACACTAAGGGACTCTGGATAACAAAGTTCGCAGATGACTGCAAACTGGGAACCATTCTTGAATCCCCAAATGATGTGGATACTCTACAAAAGGGCCTTACAGAAACAGATGCTTGGTGCCAGAGCCATGGGCTCAAGCTCAATGACAAGAAATGTATAGTTATCCCAGTTGGGAAAAAACATGTATCCGTGAATTACCATATAGGTGGCAGTACACTAAACACCGAAAGTGTGATAAGAGACTTAGGGACACAGGTGGACAGTGGTCTCATCTTCGATAACCACACCGCCACAACAGTCAGGAAATCCTTCTATATGACACACCTCATCACTAAGGGCTTTTCATCCAGAAAAAAGGAGGTCATTGTCCCACTGTACTCATCCCTCATTAGACCCATTATAGAATACAATGTCCCTTTTGGTATGTACCTCTCAAGACATCTGCAACAACTGGAAAGGCCACAGAAATACCTCACTAAAAGAATCACAGGCCTAAAGCAGATTCACTACACTGACCGCCTTAAAAAACTCCAACTATACTCTGTCGCATATCGTCTACTCAGAGGTGATCTTTGCTTAACATACAAGGCCATGTCAAACCCAGAGCTGTTGGACATGCTACACTTAAAGAAATCCCAATCCCTCAGAGCCACACGCTCCAGGGAGCTAAACCTTGTCATCACAATAAACAAAACAAGCTGGAGGGATAGGTTCCTGACCCAGAGACTCCCCAGACTCTGGAATAGATTGCCCATACATGTCAAGCAGAGTGCTTCTTTGGTCCTCTTCAAAAGGAACCTTGACGATTGGATGGGAGAAAGGAAATTCATCCCAGGGATCACGTCAGTCACCCTGCTAGACAGGGGTCCAGGGAAGTAAATAGTGTGGGAAGAAATAGCCAGGGAACTGTTATGGCTAGGCTTGTATAGGCCCTACGACTGATAGCCTAGTACCAACCTATGAACCTATGAAAACAAAATCACCAGTGATTCTAAACACAACTACAAAGCATTCTATAGCTATGTCAAGAATCACAATGGCAACACTCAGATCTGCTCTGAGTTACAGCTCAACGTCACTAAATATACAGACCCCACTGATATTGGCAACATCCTGGCAGATAGGATCAGTGCTAACTTTACCCCCCTCTCACCCATGAAAGAGCACATCTCTATACCGGAAGAATGCAATGTTGCTGTAATCATGGCTGCACAGGTAAAAAACACTCTCCAAAGCCAGGGACACAGCATCTATGGGACCAGATAACATCCCAGGCTGCGTTCTACATGAACTACAGAATGAACTGGCACCACACCTAAGTACCATGTTCAATCATAGCCTCACCTCAGGCTTTGTGCCTGCTGAATGGCGCACAGTGGCGGTTATCCCACTACACAAGGTGGTAGCCAAAACAGACCCCAGGAACTAGCGCCCCATTAGCCTGATGAGCCTGGTCTGCAAGGCCATGAAATGTATCTTCATGGAACTTATAAACAAAGACATTGGTAATCTCCAAACTCTGGACCACAACCATTTTGGGTTTGTAAAAAGCAGATCATGTCTCCTAAACCTGATAGATGTCTTCGAAGCAGTCACCAAAGCCATAGACAAGGGTAAGGTGGTTCACACAGCCTATCTAGATCTTGCCAAGGCTTTTGACACCATCCCCCACTCTGGAATTATAGACAAACTCACTAAACTAGGTATAAATCCCTATGTCACAAGATGGGTTGCCAACTGGCTCACTGACAGAACCTACACTGTGAAAGTAGCAGACTCCAAGTCCGACTTCAGACCAGTGACAAGTGGAGTACCACAGGGTTCAGTCCTGTGTCCTGTCCTATTTGGTATCTACTTCCCTGAAGTACAGGCTAACACAGAAGGTCTTTGGCTAATGAAGTTCCCAGATGACTGCAAACTAGGAGCCATAATCAAAACTACTAACGATTTGAACATCCTACAAAAGGGCCTCACTGAGACAGATGCCTGGTGTCAAAGCCATGGCCTCAAGCTCAATGTCAAAAAGTGCATTGTCATCCCCTTTGGTAAAAACTCTGTACCCATGAACTACAACATAGGCGGTAGTATACTTAACACTGAAAGTGTGATAAGAGATCTTGGGACACAGGTGGTCAGTAGACATTCCTTTGATAATCACATCGCCACAGTAGTCAGGAAATCCTTCTACGTGGCACACCTCATCACAAAAGGTTTCTCATGCAGAAAAAAAGAGGTCATTGTTCCCCTCTACTCATCACTCATTAGATCCATTATAGAGTACAACGCCCCTTTTGGTATGTACCTCACAAGACATCTACAACAACTGGAAAGCCCGCAGAAATACCTCACAAAGAGGATTAGTGGCCTCAAATACATGCCCTACACAGACTGTCTCAAAACACTCCAGCTTTACTCTGTCACATATCGCCTACTCAGAAGTGATCTCTGCCTAACATACAAAGCTATGTCAAACACAGAGCTGTTGGACATGTTCCACTTAAAGAAATCTGAATCTCTCTGAGCTTCGGCCCAAAAACCCGGACCAAAATACAAAAGGAGGGGGTGTATCCATTTTCATAAAGAATACCCACACCTCCAGGTTAGTGGCACAGCACGAGGCCTTGGAGACCATCCAAGTGCAACTAACAGTGGACAAAGCTGCTTATCATATCATAGCCTGCTACAGATCACCTACCTTGTCTCAGGACTCTCACTCAGCATTCCTGCGAACAATGGAAAATATAAAGGTCCTACCAAACACCATGATATCAGGAGATTTCAACTACTCAAATATTGACTGGGAGAATTACTCAAGTACAAACTCCTTTGCCCAATGCTTCCTAGAGTTTATAAACTCAAACACCCTGGAACAGCTGGTCACCACCCCCACTAGAGGTGACAACATACTGGACCTGATCATCACCAACATGGGGGATCAGTGTTCCACACCAGAGGTAAACCCCTCGCTGGTAAGATCAGATCATAAAGTAATCACACTGGACATACACATCCCGGCCCCACCCCCAGTCAAGGAAACCACTGTGAAAAACCTTTCAAAAGCAAACTTCACACTTCTCAAGACTGAAGTGGAAAGTTTCAAAGCCCCTTGCTACAGGATAATGCTAGCCAATCCACAGAATCCTTTACAAGTGCATTACATGAGCATCTACAGGGATGCATAGATCGAGCCATCCCGAGTAAAACCAAGACTCACTCCTCCAAAAAGAGGAAACCAGTCTGGTGGTCCTTGGTCATAAATAAGCTATACAACAGAAGGAGGAAACTACTACATGATAGAGCAAAATTCCAAAAAGGAAAGGCATCACTGACCATTATTAGCAAGAAACTATGATTGCTCATAAAATCATCCAAGGCCAGTTTCTAAAGAAAAATTGCCAAGGAATCTAAAGATAACCACAAAGCTTTCTTTAGCTATATCAAACATTTAGGTGGCAACTCTCAAATATGCTTTGAGCTACTGCAAAATGGCAAAAAATACACTGAACCAATTGACATTGCCAACATCCTGGCAGACAAGTTTAGTGCAAACTTCACCCCCCTTGCCCCCAAAAGGGCCTGTGTCCATCCCAGAAGAATGCATAGCCCCAGACATCAAGGACATGCAGGTAAAACAGCCCTCTCCAAAGATAAGAACACAGCATCAATGGGACCGGTTGGTGTCCCAGGCTGCGTCTTACACGAGCTCCAAAAGGAACTAAACCCTCACCTAAATTCACTGTTCAGACTCAGCCTTACCACAGGCTATGTACCCAAAGAATGGTGTACAGCAACAGTCATCCCGCTCCACAAAGGTGGTGCCACAACAGAACCTGGGAACTATCGCCCTATAAGCCTGACCAGCCTGGTCTGCAAAGCTATGGAGCGAATTATCATGGAACTCATAAACAGAGACATTGGGAACCTCCAGATACTGGACCCTACCCAATTTGGCTTTATTAAAGGCAGATCCTGCCTTCTAAACCTAGTTGACTTCTTTGAAACAGTTACCAAGGCCATAGATGAAGGGAAGGTAGTCCACACAGCCTACCTGGACCTCACTAAGGCCTTCGACACTATTCCCCACTCTGGCATCCTAGACAAGCTTACCAGCTTGAACATTAACCCCTATGTCATGAGATGGGTGGCCAACTGGCTCACAGATAGAATACACATAGTCAGAGTTGCAGGTGCCATGTCCGACTCTAAACCAGTCACAAGTGGCATCCCACAGGTCTCGATCCTGGGACCCCTCCTGTTCAGTATATACTTTTCTGAGGTACAGGCAAGCATGGGAGGACTATGACTGACCAAGTTCGCAGATGACTGTAAACTGGGGGCCAAAATCGACTCTCTGGCTGACACAGGCATCCTCCAGAAGGGTCTTACAGAGACAGATACCTGGTGTCAAAACCATGGCCGCAAGCTGAATGACAAAAAATGCATAGTCATCCCCTTTGGAAAAAACAAAGTGCCCATGAATTACCACATAGGAGGTAATCCACTAGGTACGGAAAATGTAATTAGGGACCTGGGGACCCAGGTAGATAGTAACCTCTCCTTTGATAATCACATTGGCAAAATGGTTAGATATTCCTTCTATGTAGCCCACCTAATCACAAAAAGGTTCACCTCTAGATCAAGAGAGGTCATTGTGCCCCTCTAATCATCACTCATTAGGCCCATAATAGAGTACAATGCCCCATTTGGTATGTACCTTAATTGGCACATGCAACAGCTGGTAAGACCACAGAAGTACTTCACCAAGAGGATCATAGGCCTCAAGATGTGCCCTATGCAGCTCGACTAAAGAAACTCCAGCTCTACTCGGTTGCTTACTGCCTGCTCAGAGGTGATCTATGCCTGACGTATAAGGCCATGTCCAACCCAGAATTAATGGACATGCTCCACCTCAAGAAAAACAAATCTCTTAGAGCCACACGGCCCAGTGAATTAAACCTCAGCAAAGCAATAAACAGGACATGCTGGAGGGATAGATTCCTGTCCCAGAGACTTCCCTCACTCTGGAATAGAATCCCAGTTGATGTTAGGCAGAGCCCCTTGCAGACTCTCTTCAAGAAAAATCTTGATGAGTGGATGGGAAATTGTAAATTTACCCCTGGGATAACTTCAGTGGCCCTGCTAGACAGAGGCCCAGGAAACTAATTTAAAAGGGAGGCGAAAGCCAACACATTCTGGCTAGGCTTATAAATGCCCTTGGGCAGATAGTCAAGTACCTACCTATGAACCTATGAACCTATGAACCTACACGCTCTAGGGACCTAAACCTTGTCACCACAATAAACAGAACATGTCGGAGGGATAGATTCCTGTCCCACAGACTTCACATACCCCAGAATAAACTACCTATCTATATCAAACAAAGCTCCTCATTAGCACTCTTCAATAAAAATCTTGATTATTGGATGGCAAATAGGAAATTCACCCTGGGGATCACTTCTGTGCCTGACAGTGGCATAGGAAATAAAATTTCTTGGGTGGCAAAAGCCAGGGTACCTTTTTGGCTGGCCTTGTATAGGCCCCTGGGCCGATAGACTAGTACCTACCTATGTACCTATGAACCTTTGAGCCTTGCCTAAAAAAGGTAAAATGGGGATAGCATGAGCCTTGGCCAGTATTCAGAAGCATAGGGACGACAGGTGCAAACCATCTGTAGCGAAGCAACAAGACTTGTCTATCATGTCATCACAGGCAGACAGAGACTGGATCCCCTTTGAATGACACCAGAAGCTCAGCCAACTGCTGAAGTTTATCATCTTTCTGTTATATTTTAGTATCATGTAGGTGAAGGTAAGATGCTACTCAAGGTTTGACCTTGTGTGTGCCAGCATGTGGTGCATCAACCCATATATGATATGGTCATGGCCTATGCATACAATACACTCACAATACACCTAGTATGATAAGCCTGCTGAGGTTAGCAAATGTGAAAAAAACCTTTGTGCAAACTGTCAGCAACTAATGTCTGTATTGCACCCTGTAACTCCATATTGCTTGCTGAAGTGTAAAGATGTACTTAGTTTGGTTTAAGAACACAGCACTTGCCAACTGTGTGTGTGTGTGTGTGTGTGTGTGTGTGTGTGTGTGTGTGTGTGTGTGTGTGTGTGTGTGTGTGTGTGTGTGTGTGTGTGTGTGTGTGTGTTTCCCTAGGGAGGAGCAACCTTTTTGGAGACTACTCAAACACCTTAAAAGTGGTATACTCATCTTTGTCAAGTCCGATGATGTCACCATCCTACAAATATACCTGTGGAAAATTACAACCCCAGTGATGTGTATAGTGTGTCGTGTAAATGCATACTGCTGTCGTATCATAATGTAGATAGGTAGGAGTTTGAATCCTGTACTTGTCAACTGTGTGTGTTTCCCTAGGGAGGAGCAACCGTTTTGGAGACTACTCAAACACCTTAAAAGTGGTATACTCATCTTTGTCAAGTCCGATGATGTCAAAATCCTACAAATATACCTGTGGAAAATTGCAACCCCAGTGATGTGTATAGTGCATCGTGTAAATGCATACTGCTGTCGTATCATAATGTAGATAGGTAGGAATTTGAATCCTGTACTTGTCAACTATGTGTGTTTCTCTGGGGAGGCGCAACCTTTTCGGAGACTACTCAAACACCTTAGAAGTGGTATACTCATCTTTGTCAAGTCCGATGATGTCACCATCCTACAAATATACCTGTGGAAAAACGAAATCCCAGTAATGTGCATAGCGCATCATGTAAATGTGTATTGCTGTAGTATCATACTGTAGTTAGGTAGGGGTTTGACTCCTTTACTTGCCAACTGTGTGCGTGTGCCCTCCTGGGGAGGCGCAGCCTTTTTAGAGACTACTCAAACTCCTTAGAAGTGGTATACTCATCTTTGTCAAGTCCACTGATGTCACCATCCTACAAATATACCTGTGGAAAGATAAAATTCCATTAATGTTTATAGCACGTCATGTAAATGTGTACTGCTGTAGTATCATAATGTAGTTAGGTAGGGGTTTGAATCCTGCATTTCCCAACTGTGTGTGTCTCCCTGGGAAGAAACAACCTTTTTGGAGACTACTCAAACACCTTAGAAGTGGTATACTCATCTTTGTCAAGTCCAATGATGTCATCATCCTACAAATATACCTGTGGAAAGGTGCAATCCCAGTAATGTGTACAGTGCGTTATGTAAATGCATACTGCTGTAATATCATAATGAAATTTAGGAGTAGTTTGAATCCTGCATTTGCCAACTGTGCGTGTGTCTCCCTGAGAAAAAACACCTTTTTGGAGACTACTCAAACACCTAAGAAGTGGTATACTCATCTTTGTCAAGTCCAATGATGTCACCATCCTACAAATAAACCTGTGGAAAAGTAAAACCCTAGTAATGTATATAGCGCGTAGTGTAACTGCGTATTACTGTAATATCAAAATGCAATTAAGGAGGGATTTGAATCTTGCACTTGCCAACTGTGTGTGTCTCCCTGGGGAAGAGCAACCTTTTTGGAGACTACTCACACACCTTAAAAGTGGTATACTCATCTTTGTCAAGTCTGATGATGTCACCATCCTACAAATATACCTGTGGAAAAATGAAGTCCCAGTAAAGTGTATAGTGCGTCATGTAAATGCATGCAGCTTTAGAATCATAATGTAGTTAGGTAGTGGTTTGAATCCTGCACTTACCAACTGTGTGTCTGTCTCTTCCTGGGATGAAAGCAGACTTTTTGGAGACTACTCACACTCCTTAAAAGTGGTATACTCATCTTTGTCAAGTCTCATGATGTCACCATCCTACAAATATACCTGTGGAAAGGTAAAATCCCAGTAATGTGTAGAGCGCGTCGTGTAAATGTGTACTGTTGGCATATCATAATGTAATTAAGCAGGAGTTTAAATCCTGCCTTTGCCTATGGTGTGTGTCTCCTTGGGAAGGAGCAACCTTGTTTTGGAGACTACTCACACCCCTTAAAAGTGGTATACTCATCTTTGTCAAGTCTCATGAAGTCACCAACCTACAAATATACCTGTGTAAAGATGAAATCCCAGTAAGGTGTATAGCGTGTTGTGTAAATGCATACAGCTGTAGTATTATAATGCAGTTATAAAATAGTTTGAATCTCACACTTGCTGTCTGTGTGCCAGGTGTGTGACACCAGGAATGGGTTCTGATTTTTCTAGTGTATGACATATCACAATGACAACTGTATGTGCATTACACATGTAAGGTATCTGTGGGGCAAATCCATATACATACATGTGACCTCAAGTATTTCATAGGTGGGTACTCTGCTTTCTCCATGAACGCATGTGTTATCTTTGCCAGAGCTGCTGGTGCTTTCCAGACCTTAGGTCACTTCTGTATGCTTGTGACAAGCTTAGCCACTGCAGTGATCCCTGGGCTATGGCTTCCATTTCACATCCACTCATCATGGTTTCTGTTGAAGAGTGTGAGTGAGGGTTTATGCTTGAGGTATATTTTAAACCTGTTCCAAAGCAAGCAAAGTCTGGCAAAGATGACTAATCATTATAGGTGTGCAACAACCTCTGTGGATCTGCATGCAAACCCTTTATTGCTTATGTGCTCCACAGAGGGATTTCCAAAACCCTTTGGTAATGTGATTATCAGAGGAGAGATGACTTAACACATGGCTCTATGTATACATTAGTACCTGTTCCACATTTTGGGGGGCTACTACCTATGTGGTAGTCTGGGGATACTTTGTTTTCTAAAAGTGGATAACTATGCTTTCTTAGGCTTATAGCTTTACAGCATGAGCTTGACACCAGGTATCTGTCTGTATGATACCCTTTTGGAGGATGTGTGTCTCATCTGGAGAATAAAGTATAGCCCACAGTATGCATTGTCATCAAACATTGGCAGACATATCCCTACTGTGTTTGCTTGCTCCTGAGAAAGCTATATGCCAAACAGGAGTGGTCCCAGGACTGAGTGCAGGTGAATACCACTTGTTACTGGCATAAAATAGTACATGGAGGCTGAAAATGTTACTGTGTGTCCTACATCTGTGCATCAGTTGTCAAGCCATCATCTAACAATCATTTATGGTCAGTCTGTTGAGGTTATGTCTAATACCAGTATGTGGGATGGGTATGATTTGCTGGTGAGCTATAGCTTGGCTGTCTTGACCTCCCCTCCCTCACCTATAGCCTTGTTGACTGGCTTGAAGTCTACTAGGTATAGGAGCCATGATCTGGCCATTAGAGAACCTAAGTGGGTATGATGCAGTGTTTGCAGGTTCATAATGTCTCTATTAATGAGTTCCATAATGCTGTGTTCCATAGCCTTCCAGATAACATTGGTCTGGCTTATATGGTGAGAGTTTCCAGGACCTGTTGTAGTTCTATCCTTAATCAATTTATGTTAACATTTGCACTGGGTGTGATGAGGGTGTACAGGTTTAAGAATAAGTATATTAGAGGGTCAGGCCAGGTTTGAAGGTTAGTAGACCATGCCAGATAGGCAGGATTATGTTGGTTTGTACATTGCTGAGGAGGGATGCAGAGTATATTGTGAAATAGATGCTAAGGATGAAGCCGCCAGGTAACAGGAAAAGAAGAATGCCTAAGATGAGGTTTATGGCTGTGGTGAGACAGGACATGCAGGTGGATGGTGTGATAGCGCAAGATGCAGAGGCCAGGAAGAAATTATGTACTGTGGCGACCCCTAATGAGAACATCTGAAAGGAGAAGAAGAAGAAGACGTTGTAGCTCAACCCTTGTGGACTGTGAACACCATTACCGTGTGTCATGCCACAAGTATGTAACCTGTATAGAGGCTGCATCTGGACAGAGTGTTTAGGTGAGTGGTGACTTCATATGTCAGCTTGTGTATGACACAGCCAGGGACACTGTCCAGTACCATTGCCACTGTGGTGTGTACTTTGTTAAAGAGATGTTTTAACTAGAGTGTCTGTGAATCATCAGGTTTTACATTCTTCAGGTCTGGAAATGTGGCCCTTGTGTAATGACAGGGTGGTGAAATCCGCATTCAAACTGTCTGACAAGGAATTGGTAATGTCAGTCAGATAAGTGTACTTTGTGACCATTTACATTAACTGTGACTCGATCTGAGATTTCCCTTGTAGATTATGAACAACACTGAAGAAAGCTTTAGTGTTGTCTTTGGAATCCTTGCCATTTTGTATTTTGAAGCTTGAACATATATGTTTATTGAGGGATTGTATTTTCCCAATGATACTGACCAGAGAGGTTATCCCTTCTTGGTATGTAACTCTTTTGGTACAATTTCACACCTTCTATTATATATTTAGTTTATGGCAGGGGTCCATGAGACTAATGCACATTTACTGTATAAGTGAGAATTTCTTGTGTTTGTGATAGCACGGTCCATGCAACCCTGTAGGTGAACAGTGTGCATTAATAAAGGATTATGCAGCTGGGACAGTGTTAACCTTAGTAATGCAAACCAATGACAGATAGCAACAACAGTATCACCCATAGCACAGTGTCAACCCATGTCAGACACACACATGCGTACTCAAGTTCCAGAATGTGTGTAGTACAATGCATACTGGCCACCAATAGAAAGTATGGATTGTTAACACTGGCCAATACAGGGCATGTCACCCTGCCCATGTGTCCAATATGCACGTACATGCAGACAGTGCACCTCCACCATGTTCACAAATGTACACCTGCAGACCTATGCTGCAAACATCCCATACTTACTCTCCACTGTACAACACATGCTGACACAACTACACACATCAGCCAAGTGGCACATGGGGAAACAAAACACAATTGGAATACACACTGGTGGAAACAATACAACATTGCTAATTACAGCTTTAATGCATCATGCCTGCTCAGTACACCTTCAAGGATATCATTACACTTTACTGCTGACAACATGCTACACATTCAACCATTGCTATACTTTATTAAAGTCACCCTGTGCATCAGCACCATGTTAGCCTGTTCCTGCATCAATGTTACAGATGACAGGAGGTGGCACAGGTTTCATCATATGCACAGGGTGTGTTGTTGGTTTGCCAGAGGCCTACACTGAGTAATACAATTGACATGTGTGTGTGTGTGTGTGTGTGTGTGTGTGTGTGTGTGTGTGTGTGTGTGTGTGTGTGTGTGTGTGTGTGTGTGTGTGTGAGGGCCATTAGTACCGTTATGGGCCAATGTTGATGTAATGTGTGCGGGTATGTGTTTGCCCTAGGTTTCTGGTTTATGTGTGTGTGTCTGCATGCACACAGTTTCACCATGTGGCTGGCATATACGGGGATTTGTGAGACAGCTACAGACTGTACCTGGCAGGCTTTACAGATCACCATCTCTGGCCACGGATATGGAACCTGTGCCTGGCAGGGGTGCTACAGACAGTATCAGGTACTAATCCAGACTGGGTACTATCCGAAGAGGTTGACATATGTCCACTGGATCCAGGTCCCTGCTGGGACTGGCCAGAGCCACGTACATGTGGTCTTCTAGGACGGTCTATGGACAGCTCCCCCAAAATTGCTAGGGCTGGTACTGGCACTACAGGAGCAGCTGTGACTTGCTCGACGTCCACGGTGACCTCCAGCTGCTGATGTTGCTGGCATACATCCACATCGACGTCTCAACCATCGCGCACTGTCCTGACACATGGACATGACATTGTGGAGGACATCCAATGTCTTACCCCCAACGTCTATCAATGACCTCAGTGTAATTACGTATGGCATCTGCTAGGTCACGGATACTGTAATTTACAGAGGCGTTATGAGCCCTTTGGCCCTTAGTGCCAGAATAGTGTACCACTCCATTGGTGTCTGTGCCTCCATGACAGCCTGGAACATGCATGTGGTAGAAAGAGGTGTGGCACATCTGCCAGGGGCATGATGACCAGTAGTGCTCTGATGAGAACCCCTGGGCATCTGCCTATGTGGTACCATTCCAGACATCTGGCTATGGCTGCTGTGTCCTGATACATGTGCCATAGATACCACACTGTCCTGGCCAGTGCCAACTGTACACTGTCCCTCAGCTAAGGGCAATGGTGATAATGGAAGTACAGGCAGTATGACTGCATGCATGGATGGGGTGGAGACTTGTGTGCTGTCAATTGGTGGCCCAACAACAGACCCTGACAAACCTGACTGTGCCTCAACACACCTATCCTCATGAGCACTGTCTGTCTCAGTGACATCAGGTTCCCTGCTGTACTGAACCAACCCCACCTCGGTACCTGTGAGAGGAAAACAGGAATCACACTTTAAGACCTGAACATGATGTCAGACCACATGCGCACATGCACACATGCACACATGCGCACATGTACACATGCACACATGCACACATGTGCACATGCACACATGCACACATGCACACACACAAAAATACACTCCTCCCTAAAGCAGACCCACACAACACCAGCAATCTCAGAACATACACAATAGCAGGTGATGGTGGGGTACAGTATCACAAGCAAAACAGTCATAGCACACATGTCAGCATGCAGGACATGTGTTGCTCAACAGCATGCAGTGCAAGTGTAGACAGTCCTTGTTACTAACAGTATACATGGCTTTGATGCATGTGTTTTGTTATTAGGTGATGGGCCTCCCCCTGGAAAACAATGCATACATGGACACAGCATTGCTGTGCAGGTATTCAAAACTCTGTAATGTACTGTGCACCATAACAAACAGGTGTACATACCATGGTTGGATGTGTATCTGTGTGTCATATAGGTATCCAATGCTGATTACAGCCTCTGTGTCTTTAGCAAATAATTGTAGACACATTTTAGCACATGCATGATGAGTATTCACACAACATCATCAGTGGTGCATGGATAATTGATGGAATACCATTCAGCCACATACCCAATGTACGGTACTTATGGTGAGTGTAGATCATATTGTGGACATGCCAGTGTCATCCATGACATGGCATGCTAAAACACAACTGCATATTTAAACACTACACATACCCAATGCGTGTCATATGACCTAGCCACTCAATAGCATCACAAGACATATATGTGTCAGTTGTGCAAATGGTGATTGGTATGTATATTGTTTAGAGGTACATATGTGTGCACATATGCAACATTAAGGTGTAGAGCAAGGTGTATAGCAATGAAAGCTATGTGTAGTACTGTGGTTACAATAACTGGACGGGGTATAGTACCATAGGCCATCATCATGAAGCATCATGTGGTCACTCAAGGCTACAAATGTTTCCCAAACCAACACTACTCATGCTGTACTGGAACTGTATAACCTTGGCTACATTCACCATTTCACAACCAGTTGTTACATGAGTTTGTAAGGAGGCCAATAAGGAGCATTCCCTGACATGAATGTGTAGTGTGCTGCAGAGTGTTTAAATGCCCCATGATAGGCCTCTACCCCTCATCTCTGGGTGATAAATCTATCCCTCCAGCACGTCCTATTTATATCCGTTTAGATTTAAGTCACTTGCTCTAGTGGTTTTGGTGGATTTGGATTTTTTGAGGTGGAGCATGTCCACTAATTCCGGGTTGGTCATGGCCTTGTATGTCAGACACAGGTCACCTCTGAGCAGATGGTATGCAACTGAATAGAGTTGGAGTTTCTTCAGTCTGGCAGTATATGACAGGTTTTGGAGTCCCTTTATCCTTTTGGTGAGGAACTTTTGGGGTCTCTCCAATTGCTGCAGGTGTCGGGTGAGATACATCCCGAATGGGGCATTGTACTTGATCATTGGTCTGATAAGTGAAGAGTACAGGGGAACAATGACCTCACTTGATCTGGATGTGAATCCCTTCATGATCAGATGGGCAATGTAGAAGGTCTTTCGAACCACTTTAGCAACGTGAGTGTCAAACAAGAGGCCACTATCAACCTGGGTACGCAGGTCTCTGATAACCTCTTCTGTGGCTCTTGCCACCCCCATAGTGCCTTTTTTAGGCAAGGCTCAAATTCTAAACCTACCACCCTAAAAAACAAAAACGGGAAGAAACTAAGGGTAATGCTGCTCAATGCCAGAAGTCTAAATCTCAAAATGCACGCACTCGAGGCCCTTCTCAGTATGGAGAACATCGATGTCTGTGCTGTGACTGAAACCTGGTTCAAGGCTCCTGAGAGCACCCCGGCACTATCAGGTTTTAACTCATATCATGCGTTCCGGCCCCAAAACCCGGACCATACCACAAAAGGAGGGGGTGTATCCATATTCATCAAGGATACCCACACCTCCAGGTTGGTGGCTACGCATGAAGCATCGGAAACCATCCAGGTGCAATTAACCATAGGCAAAACTGCTCTACAATTTGTAGCATGCTACAGGCCACCCTCTCAAACTCAGGAAACCCACACAGCCTTCCTGAAGACACTGGAGGGTATAAATGTATCATCAAACACCATATTGGGTGACTTCAACTACCCAAATATAGACTGGGAACATTACTCAAGCCCCAACTTTCTAGCCCAAAGGTTCCTGGAGTTCATAAATTCAAATGCCATGGAACAACTAGTCACCGTCCCCACAAGAGGAGAAAATATACTAGATCTCATCATCACAAACATGGGGACAAAATGCTCCACACCGGAAGTATATCCCTCTTTGGTGAGATCAGATCATAAACTAATCTCACTAGAAATCCACATTCCGCCCCCACCCCAAACAAAAAAGACCACAGTGAAGAACTTCTCTAAAGCAAACTTCACACTACTCAAGACAGGTGTGGTATCATTCAAGGCCCCTGAGCCAATGGAAACCACAACCCAAGCTGCGGAAGCCCTTACAAATGCCTTCTATGAACACCTTCAGGACTGCATGGATCAGGCAATCCCAAATAAAACCAAGACTCTTTCCACCAAGGGCAAACGTCCAGTCTGGTGGACCCCAGCCATAAACAAACTTTACAATAAGAGGAGAAAGCTATTACATGATAGAGCAAAATCCCAAAAAGGGAAGGCATCTTTGATCAGTACTAGCAAGAAACTACGATCCCTCATAAAATCATCAAAGGCCAACTTTGAGAAAAAAATTGCCATAGATTCAAAAGACAATCATAAGGCCTTCTTCAGCTATGTCAGAAACCTGGGTGGAAACTCCCAGATATGCTCAGAATTAGTCCAAAATGATACAAAAATCACTGAGCCCACAGACATTGCCAACATACTGGCAGACAGGTTCAGCGAAACTACACCCCCCTCTCCCCCCCAAAAGGAGAGATAACTATCCCAACAGAGTGTAGCCTCCCAGACATCTCAAATGCGCAGGTGAAAGCTGCTCTCTCTAAAGCTAAAAACACAGCATCAATGGGATCGGATGGTGTCCCCGGCTGTGTGCTACATGAACTCAATGAAGAACTAAACCCGCACATAAGGCAGCTGTTTAATCTTAGCCTTACCACAGGATATGTGCCCAAGGAGTGGTGTACGGCAACTGTGGTCCCACTCCACAAAGGTGGTGCCTCTACGGACGCTGGTAATTACCGCCCCATAAGCTTAACAAGCCTGGTCTGCAAAGCTATGGAGAGGATCATAATGAAACTCATAAACAAGGACATAGGGGACTTGCAGACCTTGGACCCAACCCAGTTTGGCTTTGTCAAGGGCAGATCTTGCCTTTTGAACCTGGTCGACTTCTTCGAAACAGTTACCAAGGCCATTGATGAGGGAAAGGCAGCCCATACAGCCTACCTTGACCTTGCAAAAGCTTTCGACACAATACCCCACTCGGGTATCATAGAGAAACTTACCAGCTTAAATGTAAACCCATATGTCACAAGATGGGTTGCAAAAGGACAGAACCCACAGGGTTAGAGTTGCTGGAGCCATGTCAGACTCCAAGCCGGTTACAAGTGGTGTCCCACAGGTCAGTCCTTGGCCCTTATTGTTCGGCATCTACTTCTCAGAAGTACAGGCAAACATAGGAGGACTATGGCTGACAAAGTTTGCGGATGACTGCAAACTGGGTGCCATAGTGGATAGTACATCGGACACAGACATCCTTCAGAGGGGTCTCACGGAAACTGATAGCTGGTGCCAGAGCCATGGCCTGAAGTTAAACGCAAAAAAGTGTATAGTCATACCCTTCGGGGAAAAACAAGGTAACCCCAAGCTACCATATAGGTGGCAACCTACTAAAAATCCAACAGACCAACAAAAATTTAGACAGCTGAGAAGTAATACAAAAAAAGCTCTTCTCTTAGATAAAAGAAACTTCAACTTCCAACTCCAGCAAACTCACCAAAATAAACCACAAAAGTTTTGGGTAAGCATTAACAGACTTCTACATCCAGGGCAATCCATTACAAAAACCCCACAAGGCACTAACCTTGAGAATCCCAAACAAACTGCCAATGCCTTCAATACTTTTTTCACAGAGGCCATCCAATCTCTTGAAAATCAGCTATCCCCTGATAGCTCAAGTCTGCCAACCTCCACTACTAGCTCACTCCCTTCATTTCAGTTGCAACCAGTTCCAACTTCCCTCATTTGCACCCTTCTCCAAAAACTGAAACCATCCACCCCCTCAGCTGACCAACTACCTGCAGAATATCTGCAAAAAGCAGCTAAAGCCATAGCCTATCCCATTTCCATACTGATTAACAGAACCATAAATGAAGGTACCATCCCAACTATTTGGAAAATCACTCACAATATCCCCCTACATAAAAGTGGTAACTCAAATGAATTTTCAAACTATCACTCCATAGCCTTACTTTCTCCTTTGGCAAAAAGAATGGAAAAGTGCATCCATAGGCAACTACTACACCACCTAATCCAAAAGAACTTACTTGCTAAATGTCAACATGGATTTAAACCATTCCACAGTACCACCACTGCCCTCTTATCCTTTACTGACTGCATTAACAAAAACCATAACAACAACATTCTTTCTTCTGCATTCTTTATCAATCTTTCTAAAGCTTTCAATATGGTTAACCATCAGCTACTTATAAATATACTCAAATCCCTTTCTCTAGATGCACTGGCTATAAAATGGTTCCAATCATACTTAGACAATAGACAGCAGGCTGTGCTATGGGATAATAATCTATCTACCCACCTCCCCATTACCCTTGGTGTCCCTCAAGGCTCCATATTAGGCCCGCTCCTATTCTCCATTTTTATTAATGACCTACAGTCAGCAATTACTCAAGCTACCTGTATACAATACGTGGATGAGTCCACAATAATATGCTCAGCCACTTCACCATCTGAACTACAGTCCCTAACCCAAAAGGCATTTAATACAGTTGAATAATTGTTTCTACAGCGCTGCCTCCTCTTGAACCTCAAAAAAACAAAACTCTTGCTCTTCACTCCTACCTGTAAGTCCACCCCAGTAGATTTCACAGTCATATCTAATAATGGCACTCTCATATCTCCTGACCCAACCACCAAACCCTTAGGAATAACAATAGACAACAACCTTAACTTTGATACTCATATTAACAACACAATAAAAACAGTCAGTAGAAAACTGGGCTCCCTCTACAGGATCAAACCCTTCCTTACACCATAAGCTAGAACCACTATAGTCCACACTCATCTAATCTCTACACTTCTCTATGCTTCACCTATATATACTAATCTGTCAAAAAACAACCTCAACAAACTGGCAATCTCCTACAATAATATTGCTAGATTTGCCACTGGCACTCCATTTAGAACCCACCACTGTCTTAATCTAAAACAGCTAGGATGGCTAGAACTACAAAATCAGCTTCAATTTCACCAGCTTACCATTGCCCATAAGACCCTTTACCAACCTACCAATACTTTCTAGTCTTATTACCCCATATAAAAATCTTAAAAACTTATGTTCATCAAATAAACTACTTGTTTGCACAAGTAAATCCAACAACATGGTAGGAGACTCTGTGTTCTCTAACGCTGTTGGGAAAAACTGAAACCTACTTCCCAGTGAACTTTCATCACTGTCTTCAATATCACCTTTCAAATATAAACTGAAACTATACCTAAGAACGCTTTAGTTATGCCCCTGTACTAACCCTGACTAACTCACTATCTTTTTACTACTGTATACGGCTCACCTATTACTCCTCTGTACTAACTCCAGTTTCTCCTTAATAACCAAAGAGACCATGATCTTGTAATTTAAACGAATGTATATAGAAACATCATTCTAACGTATATATTTTTTAATGTTTGTGTTAAGATTGTTAAATAGTAAGGTATCTTACTAATATCATCTGTTATTATATTGTACTGTACCAACATGTTGTAATTGTGTGTTTTTGGAGCTTATCTCCTTGGGCCTTTACTGAAAATGGACATGTAACCAGTTAGACTAGCCCGGTCAACAAATGTAAAAATAAAAAATAAATAAAATAAATATATGGTCTTACTAGGTACTTTTCATTTATCTTAATGAGCTGTTTGGCAAGAATGTTTAATGAAGGGAATACTGCATCAGACTGTAAAGACACACCACATGTGTCTTGAACTACCTAAAGCCTGCAGAATGCAAACATTTACTAACAGAAGACTTTGAGATTGCAGCTAAGTACAGCAAACTCAGCTTCTTGTGTAAACTGGGTTTTCCTTTTTACTGTGTGTGTGTGTGTGTGTGTGTGTGTGTGTGTGTGTGTGTGTGTGTGTGTGTGTGTGTGTGTGTGTGTGTGTCTATTTATATGGGTCTATGTCAGATGATCGAGTTTTCAGAAACTCGAAATTCATATGGTCAAGACCAAATGATCAGTTTCTGAAAATTCCAACATAAAAAAAAAAAAACACAAAAATCTCCCTTTTTTTTACATTTCCAAGGGAGGCAAGCCCACCTGCACCCACCACACTGCCTGCAAATTATATATACCAACTTCAAGATCGCACTACAGTGACGAAAAGGGTAAATTTCCCAATCCTCACTGTACTGCGATCTCCCTTTAAAAGCTTCGAGTTTTCAAAACCTCAATCATATGGTCTCAACCATCTGAATTTCGAGTTTCTGAAAACTCAGTCAGCTGTTTTATATATATATATATATATATATATATATATATATATATATATATATATATACATATATATGTGTGTGTGTTTACTATCAAAATTCTGGAAATCTCTTCTTTGAGTAACGACTTTTCTCGAACCAAATGAAAGAAAATTACACTAGTGTTTCCTCACACCAACAAACGCAGTAATGTCAATAATATCGAAGTCGACATTATCGACATTACCCAACTTACCTTGATTTCCAGAGATGTCCTACACATGTTTTGTAGGAGGGCAAGCCCCCCAGCACAACCCATGTGAGGGGCTGCACCCCATGCTAATTATATATTCCTACTCCGAGATCGCACTGCATTGAGGAAAAGGGTAATTTTCCTGATCCCCACTGTAGAGCGATCTGACTGTAAATAGCAACGCTCAAAACCACAAATGCAAGCTCTTTCTCAATGTTCCAGAGGCAACGTAATTTCAACTCTGGATTTTCAAATTTTGCACCTGTACCCTCAACCATCTGAACGACAGTAAATAACTTTCAAACATTTGATAGTAAGATATATATATATATATATATATATATATATATATATATATATATATATATATATATATATAAAACTTCCACGGTGGTGCAGCGGTAGCGTTATTGCCTCACAGCAAGAGGTTCTCCCATTCGATTCTCGGCTGGAGTGCGGGGAGTGCCTTCTGTGTGGAGTCTGCATGTCCTCCCCATGGTTGGGTGGGTGTTTGAAAAACATGCTTAAATGGGCATGCCTTCGATGAAGGTTGAACATTGAGCTGGCACCTCGGCATTCGTGAAAATCTACTGCCAATCATTAGCGGACCGGAGTTCCGCTGTGGCGACCTCTATCCGGGAAAAGCCGAAAGACAACATATATATATGTATATATATATATATATATAGGATCACTACTAAATCCCAAATGTACAGAATCTCAATGATCGGAATCCCAACGAGAATCACGAATTCCAGTAATAGCGAACGTTCACAATCCCGAAGCCCATAATACTGACCATCCGAAATACCGAAAAATAGTATCTTTGTAAATCCACCGTAGAAATCTCATGAAATACTATTGCTGCCAATGAAATGCCATATCTCAGACACCAAAACGTGTTAAATAAACCATGAACACGCATCAGACTTGCAGATTTCACTATCTGTAACACCGGCAGTAGTAAACACATAAATCTGGCTTTTCACAGCATATATACATATATATATATATATATATATATATATATATATATATATATATATACACACATATATATATATATATATATATATATATATATATATATATATATATATATATATATATATATATATATATATATATATATATATATATATATATAAATATATATATATATAAATATATACACACATATATATATATATATATATATATATATATATATATATATATATATATATATATATATATATATAGAGAGAGAGAGAACTGCAGACATCTGGAAGTGGCATCACATACATATGCACCATGATGAATAAACACACTTTGTACTGTGGCAAACGTAATCCCATTCATAAGTGAAACTCCCCAATTTGAAAGGCCCATTCACATTACAAGTGCTCATTAACACATCATACACACCCTGTGACTCCTGTGACAAATGGTACAACAGCATTGCAATATCACATTTTCAACAGCCGCTCTATTGCATGCACGAATCCCAAGCAGGTATACTCACTTTGATTATCCAGTACCTGCTGAAAATGATTATGTCTGTCAATAAGCTTATGGCACTTAGGTGTTGGAGGATACCCAGTGGCCAGTATCTCACGCAATCCATCCACATGGTTCTGCTCCCTAGCCAAAGCTGTTAGTAACACAGACAGATCTGTACCTTTGCTGCCAAGTATACATTTCAACCAGTGATGCCACACCTCCACTGAGTTTTGTGTCTATGGCAAAAACAATCTGTTCAGGTCAGATACATTCCAAAAACTAATCGGAACAAAGGTGGGAATCTACTAGCAGCAGCAGAGCTATTGGCAAACTTCCTTAACCTTCCCAATAGATACCAATCCAAGAAGCACTTGATAACCTCCCTACCTTCCTTAGGGAATGTGTCCTTCAAAGCATTGAAAGTAGTTATAACATCACTTTCTGGCAGGAAAGCTAATGCAACTAAGCACTTGATAGCTAATTGGAATTCATGAGAGCTGTTATATAGGGAACCCAGTCACACTTGTTGCACCTTCCTCCATACATTCTGCGAAAAAATGGAACAGACATCCCTTAGCTGTGATTTTACTAAAGTTAAGACGTATACTCCTAATGGCAGCGACTTCTAAGTCACATAATACAAACTCCAGAGATAGGTTAAAGTCATGTGCTGAAAATAGATAAAGGACACAATGCCACATCAAGTTATATGCTTTCAGGGATTTTTTCGACATCAGACAGTACACGAGAGGAACACACTTACTGTAACCTGCACACTTGACAATGCCATGGATACTATACAGCTGCCTGCATAGTGTCCCTTTACAAAAATATGTCCCATCCATCAAGCAAATAGTTGCCACACTGAGGTCATGCAAATTATTGATTGTACTAAAAACTATGACAGTAGTCCCTGAAGTTGGATCAGACATATGCTTTTCAATGAATGTCCCTGACTGAAATGGAAACATACTCATTTGCACAGTTTGCAGGGTTAGATTAGGTATATGGGAGTCCTTATCCTGCTTACACCTATCTCTTCTGATCTGCTGCAATAGAGCCTTCCTTGTTGGCATACTAGCAACATACTGTAAGGATGCTGATGCCATAGCATCATCTACCAACATACATGGGGTGTCCCTAGATAATGAAGCCTTCTGTTTTAGCCAGCCACAAACATTATATTTTTCAACCTCAAATGGATCACCTACGTGATTATGAGGATGTGATTTGAGCAGCTGTTCACCTTCAGATAGCGATTCGGTCACAGTTCTGCCTTTACAACTGTCGCTCCGCTTCAATTTGCAGCACCAGTACCTATGGCTTTCCTGCTTCTTCTCCAAATGGTAAACATACCCTTCAATTATTAATACCTGCTTTGTTTTCTGTGACTGTATTCTTGGATAGAGCTGTCCTACACTTCTGGGCGCTTCAAAACGTTCGTCAGACATGTTGATGACATTTGCTGTTGTACAAGAACTTAATGGTGTACTACTCCTTTTATACCATGACGCTTACAGAGGTATTTCCTATGCATACATGGTTATTTCCTATCCATTATGCTTTGTGGATATGTCATATGAGTGAAGGTGTATTACTCTATTTATAACAGGAGAATGGTAGAGGTATTTCTTACTGATTATGCTTTATGGATATGGGAAATGAGCGTAGGAGAAGCTTTCCTTTTATATCAGGTGACTCATAGTGGTATTTCTGATGAATTATTCTTTGTGGATGTTTAAATAACTGGAGATGTAGTGCTCCTTTAATATCAGGGGGCTGTTAGGGTTATATCCTATGTGTTTTGCTGTGTGGATGGCTTGATTCGGGATTACGTGCTTCGGAAATGTGTATTTTCAGTATTGCCGGCGTTCGAGATTCTAGTCTTGATATTCCGGTCTTTGAGATTATGAGCATTCGGGATTTAGTAGTGATTTTATATATATATATATATATATATATATATATATATATATATATATACACACACACATACACATGTATGTGTATGTGAATGAGAACTACACACACAAACTCACACACACATGTGGGCATGTGCATACAAACACACACACACACACACACACACACACACACACACACACACACACACACACACACACAAAATCAAAAACTGCTTATGAAATTGTTGGCAAGGCTTTGCTATAATCAGATAATTAAGGATTATTAGAGGCTAAGAGGATTCATTTACTCATCTGATGGGACATGTGGCAATAGATTTCTAAGGGATGTCCTGTATGCCCCTTGGTGTGTTGCTTTTTTATGGGTTCATAGGTAGGTACTAGGCTATTGGCCCTAGGCCCTATACAAGCCTAGCCAAAAAGGTACCCTAGCTTTCGTCACCCAAGAAAATTATTTTCCTGTGCCCCTGTCGAGCAGAGCCATAGAGGTGATCCCTCGGGTGAATTTCCTATTTCCCATCCAATCATCAAGATATTTCTTGAAGAGTGCTAATGAAGAGCTTTGTTTGATATAGATAGGTAGTTTGTTCCAGAGTATGGGAAGTCTCTGGGACAGGAATCTATCCCTCCATCATGTTCTGTTTATTGTGGTGACAAGGTTTAGGTCCCTAGAGCATGTAGCTCAGAGGGATTGGGATTTCTTTCAGTGGAGCATGTCCAACAGCTCTGGGTTTGACATAGCTTTGTATGTTAGGCAGAGATCGCCTCTGAGTAGGCAATATGCAACAGAGTAAAGCTGGAGTTTTGAGGCGGTCTGCGTTAATATTTTTTTTTTTAGAAAGTGTGGAAACTAGTATTGTACTGAAGGACTACATAAAGGGATGCTTATCAAGTAAAGATTTCTGCAATTATTTTTAATATCACATTTTAAGGGTCTACTTTAATTAACCGAAAGCTGATTCCAGTGAATGCAAATCCATCGACACGAATGCATCGAACCGCAAAATATGCGAACTCACAAAACTGAAAAATTACTGCAAAATTCGAAATGTGGAAATGTTTTGGTTGGCCCATCTCAGCTACAGATCTTTAAGGTAAGTGCACGATAGTTACGGACATTAGGGTGTGGGTTAAGGTAGGTGCATAGATAGGTAATGTAATATGGGTAATGTATTTAACATTTAGTGTAGGGTTTGAGGTAAGGGTTTGGTTAGTGTGGTTTATTTATTTTGTTTGGGTATAGCTCCGTAGGGTATGTGTGCTGTAGTTACGGACCTTAGGGTTAGGGAGGGGTTAAGGAGAGTGCATAGATAGTGGTGTATGTGTGGTTTAGTGTAGGGTTAGAAGTAGGTTTTTGGTTGGTGTATGTCTGTGGTTTATTTATTTTATTTGGGTGGGTAGTGTGTTTCGGGCGATGGGGTTGGCCGAGTATGGCAAATTGGTATTTTGAGTTTTGCGGTTTTGTGAGTTCACTTATTTCGCAGTTCGATGTATATGTGTCGATGGATTTGCATTCACTGGAATCAGCTTTCGGTTAATTAAAGTAAACCCCTTTTTAATGCTAAAACGATATGCATGAGTTCATACAGGTGGTAAAGGAATTTCTGAGGCTTATAAAGACTAGATGTCTAATATGTAAAAGTACAAAGTGTGAGATTTGGAAGGTCTGGTAAAAACTATGTTTTAGGGAATTTAGAGATAACTTCATAGTGACATAGGCTAGACTGCAGTAAGTCAGTATAGACCGTAGGAAGGCAGAAGATAAAAATCAACAGGTGGAATTAGTGTAGCATTAACAAAGTTTAAAAGTTATAGTTTACAGCTTTTATTTTCTTATTGTTCGTATATATGTCACATGATCACGTTTTGTCAGCTGGGAGCCAAGCCAGGGTACATACAGAGAATATGGAGTTGTAGGCTTGAAAAGGTGAGAAGTGATATGCTTTGTTGCTGGGGAAGAATGAAAATTATAGATGATTTGTGGAATGGTTTGTTATAAGCTAGTACTTATTTATTCCAGTAGGGAATGCTATGTAATGAATGCGGTAAGGATGGACAAGATGGTATAAAATGACAAACAGAGTAGGTTCATGTATGTGGAAACCAATATTTGAGACCACGAATGAAATCTTAGTTATGTTTCTACTGGATATGATGAAATGATTTAAGAAGTAGAATATAGTACCAATTGATTAAATGCTATCCTCACAACAGCCTGTTATTATAATAATAAGGGGCTTAGTTAAAACCTTTCACTATAACTTTTATAAACAAACATTTTCACATATGCTCAAGTGACTCATACCTCTCAATTGTACAGACTTTTGCAGAATGTCCAGATTTTTGCCTCATATTTTTGGTCCATTTTTCCAACAAATTGTGGTTTTCTGGCAAATTAACGGCAAATCATTAAAGATTAAAGTAAAAAATAATGACAGACATTTGAGTTTCAGACTTCATACCATTCAGAAAATTCATGCTAATGTAAAATCTCTTATTCTATTAACTTTCTAAGTTTGTAAGAGCAATATTTAAAAATTGTCCCTATCTATGGGCCTTTGTCCCACTTTTATTTATGGCTTTGTCCTGATTTCATGCTCTACGAGGTTGAGAGTTATGTCAAGTGTAATAAAATAAAGCTAGGTTTATATAACAAGTTGTGGTGATCTGCTAACTGTGAAAAAAATCATCAGAGTAAAGATAAAGCAATGCCTAAGCAAAGAAGTGTTAGAACTGTCAGTTGGCACAGAGAATTGAGTTTTTGTTAAGGAGCTGTTTCCCGTGGTCCAGAGTTTGATTCCTTCATCCTCCATATCCTAACTGTATGATTCTAAGCAAGTCACTTAAGTAGACACTGCTCCCAGGCTGAGTATGAGAAAGGTCCAAGGAGATTAGTGCACTATTCTGGTTAATAAATGCAAGTAAATAAATTAAAATGCACTAGGGGGATAAAACATAGCTCCACTTGTTTCACAGTTGCAGGATTATTGAAGACGTTTGGACTTTTTCCTATGTCTGAGCACTAAGATGTGGTAAGCATTAGGTGCTGGTAGACATGTCATATGAAGAGTTTCAATTGTTTGTCCTTGGAATGTTCTCTAGAGAAAGTGAATGGATGAACAACAGATAGCATTATGCTGGTTTGCACTGAAAAGTGTAAGCAATGTCTGAAAGCCACAGTAATGCACCATCTCATGATAGTTAAAGAAATGGGGGAAAAAATCGCTCAGCTGTCGCTGTGATATTGACCGTTACCCCACTGTAGTGCAATCTCGGAGTTGGTATATTTAGTTAGGGGGACGTGGGGGGCACAACCCCCACATGGGGGGGTGTGGGGGCAAAGCCCCCCCCCCTTTGAAATGTTTTAAATTATGTGTCATGTTTTGTTGGTCTACGCAACCTGGGCTTTAGCTGCATTCGTATTTCGCAGTTTATGTGTCGCTGAAATGGCATTTGTTCTTATGCCGTTTCGGCAACATAATATAGACCCAGTATTTTTTGGTTAAAATGCATTCAAGGATTTGGATTCAACAACATTGTATATTAAATTGCATGTTTTGATGTTCATTATGCATACAATGAAACCCTTCTTTATTTTCCTTTTACCTCTCTGAGTTTGATAAAACTATAATGCGGTGATGTCTGTATCTCTAATAAAAAAGAAAGAAAAGAAAGCTTCCAGCACTCCTTTTTCATCATGTAAATGCAATAGGATTTTTAACATCCATCTGAACTGACCTCAGCCCAGTCTGATGTCTCATCTGAAGGATGGCACATGGTCTGACACCACACTGCAGCTTCAGAATTAGAATATGAGCAAATTGCCTAATGAACAGTAGACCCACAGACATCTAATTTTCAAGCACTCTAAACACCCCATTTCTCTAGGGTTACACTCCTGTCTCCCCCAGTTCTGAATACACATAATTTATTACATAGTGTCTTTTACTCTTAGCACAAGTAAACAAAGCAGGTATTTTATCACCTTGTTTATTCAACTGACATATGCTAGCTGGTTATCTGGTTTCTCTCATCATTTTTCATGAAACTAACAACTGAAATTAAATATTATATCCAAGTTCAAGAAGCTACACAATTTCCATGACCTGAAAGTTTAAAGGTTAGACAGAGGAAGGGTGACCAATCAGCTGATACCAGGGGTCCTCTCTCAGAAGAGCTGTGAGGACTGGTGCCACATACCTCTCAACTGTACAGATTTTCACAGAATGTCAAGATTTTTGCCTCATATTTTTGACCTCATAAAATTTGTGATTTTCTGTAAAATCACTGAGATGATCTGAGGGTTGAAGTTATTAAATAATGATATACATTTTGTTTCAGACTTCATATCCTTCAGAAAAATGCATGCTAAGACAAATCCTGTTATTCTAGCAACTTTCTAAGTTTGTAAGAGCAATATTTAAAATCTGTCCCTATTTTTGAGCTTTTGTCTTCCTATTTTGTCAGGCTTCGTCCAGATTTTTTGCGCTAAGAGGTTGAGAGGTATGATCCACCTGGCTGACCTTTAGTGTGGTGCATGACTACAGTTACAGATAGAAAACTCAAGAATGACTCACTGGTAAACATTTATGCAGTTAGTATGAGTATATGAATATGTGACGATATTTGACTTAATGCAATACACATTATCATGATAAGGTGAAATGCTGGCATACAACAGAAAAAGGCCTCCTCCAAATGCAGAATTATGGCCTCTAGACTCTGCTGCCCAGCCATTACCTTCCTTCCTAAGAGGGCATATGTGAAGAATGAGTGGGAGAAATTATGGCTACTTGACAGGAGACCAGAAGACTTCAGTTCAGAAGAGAGAAATGCAAACTTAATAACATATACACATATATAGTGTATCTAAAAATAAGCCAGGTTAAAAGAGAACTATTTTTGGATGTGATGATTTATTGATACCTCAGTGAGCCTTCTGATCATGCACTAGGTCACTGGAACTTCCTCAGCATGACACAACCAGAAACAAAATGCACATAACAAAAACAAAGAAAGGAGACACCTGCAGGTCCAGACGTCTGAAGCAGTGTCATGCTCATGAGTCATGTGATAAAATAGTATGGCAAACGGGAAAACATTAGCTGTCAGGTTACAATGCACTGTTTTTGTAGATCAAAGTCTCATAATGTGTTGAATTTCTAAAGGTAGTTATCTGTAGCCTGTGGCATATGCAGGATGTAAAAATATGCTGTCTGTAGATTCTGTCTTTGTTCTCAGAAATGAACATATCTAACAAACAAACAAAGACATTTCAACAGGAAGTTAGATCAGCGTTTATCAAGGTTTCTTGTTTTTTTTTTCTATTCTTTCCTTTCCTTTTTAGATGCACATTGAAGGAGAATATCTACAATAGCAATCAGTACTAACAAACTTCCAGATATCAGTGATTTCTGGCATCTAAGCTAAAGACCTACTGAAACCAAAACACTGAGCCAAGTAAAAAGAAAATTAATAAATTAACTGTGTGTGTGTGTGTGTGTGTGTGTGTGTGTGTGTGTGTGTGTGTGTGTGTGTGTGTGTGTGTGTGCGTGCATTTGTGTGTGTGTGTGCGTGTGTGTGTGTGTTTTTGTGTCTGTGTGTGTGCGTGTGTGCATGTGTGCGTGTGTGCGTGTGTGTGTGTGTGTGTGTTTTTGTGTCTGTGTGTGTCTGTGTGTTTGCGTGCGAGGTAGGAAAGGGGTGTCACTTAAGCTTATCTCCTTTCATTTGTGCCTTTATACTACAGAAAGTGCCCTAATACTTTAAATGATGCTGACATTACCAGCCCACCAACACATAGTCTACTCTGTGCAAACCAGGTGCTCAGTAATGACATACAGTAAACTCTCAGTTAACCGGAACACAAGCAACCAGCACTCTCAAGCAACCAGAAAAAAATATTGAAGAAATACAGTGCAATTTTCATGTGTTGCACTTTCTGTTTTCCCCCCACAGAAACATACCTTACATTTTTAGAGACTAATGGCTCTGGGATCCTTACATGCCTAGCCAAGAGTTTATCCCCAAAAAAGAAACTTCAGTCGGCATCAGTTTCAGGCAAATTGCTACACTATGTAATTAAACCCTGATGTGTATTTAAAACAAAAATGAGTCTTTTACTAAAACAGTTATACCAAAACAAGTGGGACTTTTCAAAAAGATATTGGTGTTGTCTGAAAGTCCACTGTACTGGCATGTGATACACTGGGGGAGGGTTGAAAGGGAAGGGAAAATTGGAGGATTAGAGGGGAAGTAGTGGCTTAGAGTAAGGGTAGAGCATGAAGGGAAGTATAGAGAGACACTAACAATGGCGACAGCGGCCCCAACACGTGCATGCTACAATGTAACAATATTGCCATTTGAGACAATTAAACTATTTCAACAGCAGTCAGTCAAATGCAGTACATTTTTGTTAACTATCACTGAAACAGAACAGGTGCAAAAAAGTATACCTATATCAGCTTTGTATATCCAGATGGTTGTAAAATCAGTCACAGCCAGCTAAACAGCTCTGCTACTGAGCACAAAGACATAGAAATGTAACTATGCCAGCAGTATAAAACAAAAGCTAGACCCCCCCCCCCAGGTAATCAGATAAACACAAGACTTCACAGAGTGCAAAGCAGCCCCCACTACAAACTAAGTGCAGATAGAGACCACCAATATTCAATCAGTATATTCAATGAAACAAATAAATAAAAGCAGCACAGTTTTGTTGACTATCACAGTAACAGAAATAGTGCAAAACAGTATACTTATATCAGCTATGTATACCCAGATGGTTGTAGAATCAGTCACAGCCAGCTAAATAGCTCTGCTACTGAGCACAAATACACAGAAATGTAACTAAACCAGTAGTATAAAACAAAAGAGAGACCCCCAAGGCAATCAGATAAACACAATACTTGAGTACAAAGCACCCCCCACTACAAACTAACTGCAGAGAGAGAGAGAGAGAGAGAGAGAGAGAGAGAGAGACCACCAATATTCAATCAACATTCAATGAAACAAATAAATACAGTATAGTTTTAACTATCACTGAAACAGAACAAGTGCAAAAAAGTATGCTTATATCAGCTTTGTATATCCAGATGATTGTAGAATCAGTCACAGCCAGCTAAAGAACTCTGCTACTGAGTACAAATACGCAGAAATGTAACTATACCAGTAGCATAAACAAAAGAGAGACCCTCAGGCAATTAGATAAACACAAGACTTCAGAGAGTGCAAAGCAACCCCCACTACAAACTAATTGCAGAGAGAGACCACCAATATTCAATCAATATTCAATGAAACAAATGAAATGCAGGACAGTTTTGTTAACTATCATTGAAACAGAACAAGTGCAAAAAAATACTTATATCAGCTTTGTATATGCAGGTAGGTGCAAGCGTGAATGGGCGTGCCTTCGTTGAAGGTTGGGCGTTGGGCTGGCAACTCGGCACCTTAAAAATCCACTGCCAATCATGAGTGGACCAGAGTTCTGCTGTGGTGACCCCTAACCAGAAAAGCCGAAAGACAGCTTTGTATATCCAGATGGTTATAGAATCAGTCACAGCCAGCTAAACAGCTCTGCCACTAAACACAAATATAATGGACATCTGTATTTTTCCCATCTGAATTTTATGCTAAGTAGTGTATGTATGATAATTGTATCTTTTGAAGTGTATTTTAATGTAAAATAGTTTTCTACCCATTTTGACTAATTGATTATTGCACAAGGTTATAACTTTAAAATTCCATTGAATTTTGGTCTGTACTTTCCAAGATAGTATTTTAAGAGACTTCTGTTAAATTGTGTGCTATTGCACAGTCCATTTTATAAACAGGTAATAATACTATGTGCACATAAGTTACGTTTTGGCAGCTAAACAAGTCCACAGGAGACTTACCTACCAGTAGCACAGTGCTTCATAAAGATGTATACTGTTTTAGAGGTAAGACAGCCTCAAAAAATATTTATAAGAGTAATGATTTTGGTGTCACCTCCAAGAATTTAAAGACACATATGAACAAGCAGTAATGCTCTCCATCTCTTTTAAGCTTATTTAGGTGAAGATAGGTTTGTTTTATTTATTTATTTATTTGTTTGTTTGTTTGTTGCTTTTATTGGCTGGGAAAGTCCAACTGGCTAGAAACTACTTTTCAGTGAAGGCATAGGGAGAAAAGATCCATGAGATAAAGAGAGAAAGTAACATACATACATGCATAGTGTAATGAAGTGTCTGAGCATACAGTAATGAGAAAAACAATAATTGAGCATACATTAATGAGAAAACACAAGACTGACAAGACACATACGAATAGTCAGCATGCAAACATATTGAAATTATGATACAGGCAATACAGTATGAGAAACCATTCAAAGGCAGATCAGAATGAGTGTTTAGGCTAACAAAGTTTAGACCTGTCATATTTTATAATAGTAAGGCAGTGGTAAAGTGAGTTTTCATAACAATGTAAAGTTGAGGAGAATATGGCAGTGTATGTGATGAAGTGGACATAATAGTACAGGATAAGGCAGTAGATTACTGGCCAATTAGCCATTTTAGAGCAGGATGGGATAGACTGGATAAGGATAGTGTAGAGAAGATTAGCCAGATGTGGTGCAATAAGACATTTAGGTGATGTTTGAATAGTATCTTGAAGGATTTCCAGTTCTCAGTTTTTTCTGAGTGAGAGGAGACTGGAATCCAAACTTTAGAGACGTGAGTGAAATACAGTGAGTCACCTGCAGTGTTCTTTGATTTAATCTGGTGCAGAAAGAGTATCTCTAAAGAGTCCTACATGGGGATTAAGGGTGAGTAATATTTTTAGCATTTGGCATTTTTCAGGTTGGAAAACAGTTTTTAGTTGTGTGAATTTTAAATAGTGGGACAATTCTAAACTGTTTATCTGTTTTAGTAGATTGCAGTAATTGGCTGTATAAAGCATATTGGCTGCAAATTTAGCTATTTTGTTGTAGCATTTTTCTAAACTGGTTCTTGGGATAGCTTGCAGGTTCCACCCTAAAAATTCAGAAGTACAATAATTTTAGTAGCAGCTCCCAAGAACTAAAAAAAAATGCAAGCAGTAATGCTCCCCCCAAACCCCATCATTTTTCTCATGTTGGTTTACTGGTGATATACTTCTTGCATTTATTTAAATTGGTTTCAATTGCCATTTTTATATGTACTTTATATGCATTAGTCTTCATGTAGCATTTTACTTTTGCATACTGTATCTTCAGATTTGTCTCTTAGGTGAAACATTGCTGGGCAGTACTTGCATGTGTATGTACTTTACAGGATTTTTATAGCATTTCCCATCTCCTGGAAGTAATTAAAAAAAAACTGAAATATCCAGGAATAATGACATTACATTCACTTAACTGGAACTCAGGCAACTGGCATTCACTTCCTTATTCATACCTGCATTCATTCACACATCGCAGTCAGTCTCCCGATCTCAGACACACACACACAGTCACTTCCTCAGTCATACCTGCATTAATTCGCACATCACTCTCACTGTCTGTCACATGTGCACACCACACACCCACTTACGCTTTCATTCATACATCGTTGTCTCTCTCTCTCACACACACACACACACACACACATCCATTTACCTCTTAACTGTACAGATTTTCACAGAATATCCAGATTTTTACCTCATATTTTTGGTCCGTTTCTCATAAAATTGTGGTTTTCTGTTATATTAGTGGAAAATAATTAAAGACTAAAGTTGGAAAATAATGACAGAGATTTGAGTTTCAGAAAATTCATGCTAATGCAAAACCTGTTATTTTGTCAACTTTCTAAGTTTGTAAGAGTAATATTTAAAACTTGCCCCTATTTTGGGGTCTTTGTCCCATTTTTATTTATGCCTTTGTCTAGATTTCTTGCTCTAAGAGGTTAAGAGGTATGCTACTTGACTTACGCATTCATTCACACATTGCACTCACTCTCTCAGTCTCTCTCTCTCTCTCTCTCTCTCTCTCACACACACACACACACACACACACACACACACACACACACACACACACACACACACACACACACACACACACACACACACACACACACACACACACACACACACACACACACACAATCTCTCGCTCCATACCTCTCAACCTCTTAGAACAAGAAATCTGGACAAAGTCATAAATAAAAGTGGGACAAAGTCTCAAAAATAGGGACAGTTTTTAAATATTGCCCATTATTTACTGCTTTGTTCAGATTTTTTCTTCTTATAGTTAACTCTGTAGTAACTGGAAACAACACTTATCTGGCATCTACCAAGAAGAGGGGAATAAAAAAGCTGCTTAACCATTTCCTTAGTTTAATTATGTATTTCACTTTCTTGGGTTGGTTTTCCAAACAAGAAATTTCTTATCCGTACAAAAATTTAACAGCGCTACATCTACGTGTTTTTGGGTGTGGCTGGACTATCATCCATATATGACACCTTAAGATCGACCCTATAGCTGCCTGCTGCCCTAGAAGCAGAGTCTGTACTGTACCAATCTCCATGGGTGCTGGATAACTTAGAGTCTACTGTACTTAATTTGTTGCCTTGGCTGCACTGTGCATGATCAATAAAACCTCGCAAGTCGCAATGGCTGAATCAAAGCATTCGGATTCTGAATCTGAAAGTTGTATAATGGCAAAAAAGAAGTATCACTGTTCAGTCAATGATGAATGGTTAAAAGAAGAGGCTTTTAAGGATTGGTTGGGTAAGAAAATACAGTCTGAAGCAGAATGCAAAATGTACCATCACACATTTACAGTAAAGTACAAGGGATGCAGATCAATAGTAGTGCATGCAACATCAGAGAAACATAATAAAAATGTGGAGCAGATTAAGCAAAATACAGACATGAAGAGCTTCTTCAGAAAACCAAATACCAAAGAGAACAATCTTATAACAGCTGCTGAAGTAACTCTAACTTACCACAGAGTTAAGCATCATCACAGCTATGCAAGTCAAGATTGCAGTAACAAAAGTATCTCACAAAGAGGATCCTAGGCCTTAAACACTTGTCCTATATGGACAAACTCAAAAAACTCCAACTATTCTCTGTCTCATATCGCCTACTTAGAGGCGATCTCTGCTTAACTTTCAAAGCCATGTCTGACCCAGCTCTGTTAGAAATGCTACATCTAAAGAAATCCCAATCCCTTTACTCTACACACTCCAGGGACCTCAAACCCATTACCACAATCAACAGAACAAGCTGGAGGGACAGGTTCATAACCCAGAGACTGCCCATGCTATGGAATAGACTTCCCACACATATCAAGCAGAGTGCCTCACTGGCTCTCTTCAAGAGAAATGTTGATGAGTGAATGGGAAATAGAAAATTCACCCTGGGGATCATTCCAGTGGCTCTACTTGACAGAGACACTGGGAACAAAGGTCGGGTGGCATGATGCCAGGGTAATCCTATGGGCTAGGCTTGTAAAGGCTCCAGGGCCATTAGCCTAGTACACACCTATGAACCTATGAACCTAAGATAATGGGAACTATTTTCCCAGAATCTAGTATTGCAAAAAAGATTGCTTGTGGCAGAACAAAAGCAACTAATATAATTGGAAATGTTCTCACTCCTGCTTCACAGGAGCAGTTGATTTCTGACTTACAAGAATCAAAGTACTTTTCAGTAGCAACTGACTCTTCAAACAAAGAAAGCGTGAAACTTTTTTCTAGTTAAACTACAGTATTTTTCAAAACGAGAAGGAATGAAACATGGTTTGCTAGACTTTTATAAAGATTCAGATGAAAGCAGTGAGGCGATAATGAGTGGATTAGTTGAAGTGATAGAGAAAAATGGATTGGACATAAGCAGAGTGTCTGCATTTTCTGGGACTAATGCTGCAGTGAATTTTGGCAAGAAGATTTCCGTGTATGAGAAACTGATAAAAAGAAATTCTGAACTCATTTTGGCGAATTGCAAGTGCCATATTCTGCATAATTGTGTTAAACAGGTATGCAAAACTTTGTCAATGGATGTTGAAATTCTCATTCTCAAAGTTTATGCTGAATGTTCCGGATATGCCAAATGAACTGCACAGCTCCAGTCATTTTTAAAGTTTGTCAGACCTGAGTATCAAGACATTCTTCATTATGTACCAACAAGATGGTTATCATTACTTCCAGAATTTTCAAAAAAAAAATGTGTTACTTTACTGCATCGTGGTAGAGATCAGGTTACTGTTTTCACAGTTACTTCCAGAATTTGAAAGAATACTTCTAGTATGGCCTGCTTTGCAGTCTTACTTTGTTTCACGGGGAGAAGAAGAATGCCACAAAATAATTTGGGATGCCTTTAGAGATGAAGAAAGCGAGTCCATACCTAGACTATACTGCTGTTTCTTACAGAATGTTATGCAGGTCTTTCAAAGTAGTGTGCTAATGTTAGAGTCAGATCAAGCTACTAGTTCCAAACTGCATGATATTATGGTTGGAGTAAGACAGAAAATTGCAGATCGCAAAGAATAAATTTTATCAAAAGGTGCTGCAATCATGCTTAAAAGAATTCCACAGGATAAGAAAAGGCACTTCGAAGCTGATGCTGATAAATTCTACAACAAGTGTTTAAACTACCTAGACAAGTGGTATAATTACCAGTATTCAGAATTTTAAGCAATGACAGCTTTAAGCTTGAAAGAACCAATGATGTGGAGCTTATTCGAGGAACTGGCAGACAAGTTACACATTGACATCGACAAAAACAAGTACTATGATGACTATTGTATTCTGCATGAAGTTCAAACAGAGCTGGTGAAAAAATGAACAAGTGGTCGATCGATGGAAGGATTTTTTCTCAAAATTGACACATAGGAAATGTGGTGAGGAACTCTTTAAAGCTGTATCCTGCGCATTTTCTATACCTGTGTCGAATTCTTCATGTGAACTTACTTTCAGTGTGATGAATTCTTTGTGAACCAAAGAAAGAAATCATTTGAGAATTGGTGTTTTGCAAGCTGAGCTGCAGCTGTGCGAAAATTTGAGGTACACTTGTTCTCAGTTTCATGAATTCTTGATGGAGACACCCAAATTGTTGGCGGTTGCAAGATCTGATCAGAAATATATTTCAAGTACAAGTAGTTTTCGTGACTTTACCAAAGCACACAGAATGAACATTTGAATAATTAGTTTACAGTTGTATTATTGATTTGAACATTTCCTGTACATAGTATTCATTATGCAATCATTATGAATATTAACATATCAACGACTGATAGTCTCCGACTCAACAGCAGTTAGGCCAAACAATGCAGTTTGTGTTTAACATTAAAATAGCATCTCCAGGAATTAGCCTTATGTGAGGTGGCAACCCTATGTATGTATCTGTGTGCATGTGTGTGTGTGTGTCTCAGTGCATCTGTGTGTAAATTTAACTACTAGATTACAGTGGCTGCTTTCTGTTGCAATGATGACTGTTTTTGCTTCCTGTTATTCACTTCCTGTCACTAACTAAACTGCTTCATTTTCTGTTTTGGTGTTTAAGCTTTTATTTTCTTCAAGATTTTTTTTTACATTTTTGGATATCTTATATTGTTCCTAATCAGTTAAAGCACTTGGAGATTTTGCAACTTTTATTACTGTAAAGTGTGCGTAATGTGTGCTACAGTCCTGATTCTTCATAGGTTCATAGATTAGTACTAAGCTAACTGCCCTTGCGAGCCATTTTAAGCCTAGCCAATTATCCCTTGTGAGACTCAAACCCTGCACCTTGTATTTGTTAAGGCAAGCACCTTAACAATTAGGCCACCCTCCCTTGTTTTGTTCTATTTATTTTCTCTTTTAGTATATATTTTGTGCAGACTTACTGCACTTCTAATGTTTGATGCTGATCTTTTATAGATAGAAATATTAAATAAAAGATCACCGTTTGACCTTTTCTCTAATAAATGACTTTTCAACATGGTTGGAGTTTATTGAATTGTGAAATATACATAAGAGCAAGGATCGGTGATTGAGTGAGGACTAGGTGGTCTACATTAACTTTTCCCATACATCATATCTATAGGGAGGCATACAAATTATAAGCAAAATGAAGGGGAGCCAAAATTCTGAACTGTATCCTGGAAACATAAGCTACTGTGAAACAGACAGCTGAACTAGTTAAGATTAATCAGTTTATACCACAGGATGACTAGAAAATAGTTCTTTGTTTGAGCCTATCACAGTAAAACAGACACTTGAGGGGGTGGGGTGAAAGAGACTTGAGTCATAGAACAAACTGCCAGAGGTGAGCTGCCCAAGTCCCAAGTAATAGTACATATGTTTTTATCTTGTGTGTCCTTTCCTACTTTTATTACTGTGGGACAACACAGGAATATTCAGCTTTGTTCCATGTAGTTCTACACCACTGTCAAATGTGATACACATGAAAAAAGCTGTACAGTTCTGAAAATTAAGTGAAGTTTTACTACAGAAAGTTATCACCTGATTTGCTTAACTAAAAAACAAATGCAGTTACTTAGTCCATCTCAAGGGCATCAAAATCATGTCAGTTTCAACAAAAGTAATCTGTTCCTTCATTCTGAAAGTACCGAATGAAAGAATGAACTACATTGCTGTTTGCGATATTCACATTTTGGCATTTACCAGCATTATTTTTAATAAACGGACTCCACTAGCTGCATACAGCAATTGACATAATCCCGACCAACAATACTGTGTCTTTTTAAAAAATAGTCACTCATTAATTCATTCATAAATGCATAACGAATGAATGAACTGCCCTGTTTAAAGAATTTTGATGCTTCCATTTTGTTATGAATAAACACTAGTATTGCTTGCACCAAAGAGCTGCATATCGTGGTATTTGCATTTATTAATTCATTTGATCACAAAAGTCATGCATCAAAGATGCACACAACCAATGGTCTAATACAGACAAATAACTGGTGCCAAAGCCGCAGATTAAAACTCAATGCCAAGAAGTGCATTATAGTCCCTGTTAGGAAAATTCCACCCAGGTTATTTACTTCATTGATATGCCAACTGTAAGAGATGACCCAGTAATTAAGGATCTGGAAACATACATACATAGTAATCTGGCCTTTGCCCAACACATTGCCAAGGTAGTAAGAACATAATTCTGTGACAACCAACTCCTGGAACAGTAATGAAGGAGCATCAATCCTCACCACTGGTACCTGTGGGGGGACGGTCACTGAGAGGATAACAGATTCACACAGAGTATTTCCAGATGCAGCTCTCTGCATCAAGTGCAAATTCCCTTAAGAGCACACAGAGATCTTTGTAGAGAGTCTTCCTACACTCTCTCTGTCCAACCAGTGCTTTGTGTCTCTGCCCAAATAGTTGACACACACACACACTTGGAGATTTGTTTTACACCTACACACACACACCTGGGAAATGCTGCAAAGGCTTGCTAGCTATGCTCCCTTCTGCCTAAACTATAAGGTAGTTACCACTGCCACCAGAACCTCTCTCCAGCTACTTTAAGGCCCTTAACAAAGGATGTCCAATTTTTCCTGTGTAATATTAATGCTAATACAAATGGTAGTTTGAGGGCAGCCATGGTGGTGCAGCGGTTAGCGTTGCTGCCTCACAGCAAGAGGTTATCCGGTTCGATTCTCAGCTGGGGTGCCTTCTGTGCGGAGTCTGCATGTCCTACCTGTGGTCGCATGGGTTTCCTCCGGGTGCTCCGGTTTCCTCCCACATCCCAAAGACATGCTGTAAGTGGATTGGACACTCTAAATTGGCCCTAGGCATGAGTGCGTGCATGTGTGTGTGTTCCTTCTGTGGAAGGTTGGGTGCCGGGCTGGCAACTTGACACTGTAAAACTCCACTGCCAATCATGAGCGGATAGGTGATCCGCTGTGGTGACCCCTAACCAGGAAAAGCCGAAAGAAGAAGAAGACAAATGGTAGTTTGACCAAGAGCAAGGCTATTATGAGTGGCCCACACAGTGTCACCAAATAGATATGCAAGTATTCTCAAAACTTAAATATCTCTACAAAGATCAGCCACAATGAAAGGTTTTAACATATTTAATAATAAATAATAAAAGAGCAAGACAATACTAAATATATATTCACAGTGACATCAGAGTTTAAATCACAGGAAACATTTAAAATAACATTGCAAGACAAATAAAGAAAAAACTATATCTAAACTAAGCTTCATTATATTCCTGACTGTATCTAAGAGAGTTATAATACCTTACTTCTGAGATAGCTTGCATAATGACATCACTTCTTGTCATCTGACATCTAGTTCCCAGGCAAACCCCCATTGCTGGCACCTAGCAGTCTTTAGCACCTGCCTGTAAAAATACTCACACAAGGGCTTTTGCTCAGATCTGCGGCAGGTGTTGAAAGTCATAAAACAGTTGCCTACCTCTATGCTTCCAGAGTAGTGATTATTTTACCCTAAAGACAATACAGAAACCTTCCTAGTACAGATTTTGTGACTCTGGCTGCATTGAAACATGTAAGATAGCATCTTTATGGCCTAGCCTATAAAGTGATTTCATTTCAAATATTTTTCTAAAGTTTGTTGGACTGAGGTTAACTCTCCAGTTTCCTCTGTTAAAACATATACACGCAAACAGTTACAACAGTGCATGTACATTTCTGTTTTCTCCAGTAGGGCAAGCTGTGCATACATTTCAAACACAAGCACTTTTCAAACACCTTTTAACACAACCATTTGCACAAATCAGTTTGATGTACACATGACATACAGTTTTAATACATTTGTAAAAGAAGCATCTTGTATAAATCAATTTGATATTCACAAATGACATATAATTATTTACAAAATTCCAGCTAGCTGTGCTGGTAGTTCCTCCTTTCATCACACTTCTCTCCCCCTTTGAAGACTCAAGCTAGTTTTTCAAGTGCCCCTTGAGAAACGTTGCTTGAGAGAGAACTGAGTCTATCTGGGAATACATTATCCCATACCCTGTCTTGAGATTCCATCTGCCTTGGCATTGATGACCACAGTACAGTGCTGCACTCTCAAAGCATTGCCTGTAACCCTAGGCTCCACAATAGTAACCTGGGATTTTGCTGGCTGGCTTGCTGTAGCCACAGATCCCCCTCAGACACCTCCTACCTTCTACTGCAAATACTTAGCACCAGGGCCTCCATATCATGATAAGGTTTCATGGTGTTAACATGGTATAATTTGTGTCCCTGCCTCCCGACAAGCAGTTCTACCATGTAATTAACATCACTGACCTTCCTTACCACTTTGAAGGGTCCATCCCAAGCTGCCTGCAGCTTATTGTGTCTGACAGGAATGAAAACCATAACCTGCTGCCCCACAGCACACTTTCTGGCTCGTGCATTCCTGTCATACCAGACCTTTTTCTGCTGCTGGGCACCTGCCAGGTTCTCATGGGCCAAGCCCATGAGTTCCCTGAGCCTTGTCCTGAGGTTTAGAATGTATGCCACAACAGACTCCTTGTAGAATTCACACTCACCCTCCCACTCATTGCAAATCAAATCTAGAGGTCCCCTCACCCTATGCCCATACACCAACTCAAAAGGTAAGAAACCTATGGAATCATTGGGGTACCTCTCTGTAAGCAAACAACAAATGGGGCAAATAATTGTCCCAATCCCTCTTAAAATGGTTTGCAAATGCCTGCAACATGGTCTTTAGTGTAGAGTTTAACCTCTCCACTAGACCATTAGCCTGGAGGTTGTAGGGGTGGTTTTTAACTGCTTCACCCCACAGTGCTTCCACAGACAAGCCAGCAGGTCTGACATGAAATTGGCACCTCTGTCAGTCAGTGTTTCTTTTGGGAAACGTACCCTGTAGAAAATCTCTAACAAAGCATTTGCCAACTTTTCTGCCTCAGTGGAGGACAGGGCCACCACTTCTGGGTATCTACTACCACTAAGATATATTTTTCCCCATGGAAATTGAGGTGCTCAAAGACCCCACAATATCCATAGCTACCCTCTGAAATGGCTTCTCAATCACAGGCAAAGACATCAAATGAGCTGTGACCTTGTCTCCTGCCTTGCCTACTTTTTGACACTGCTCAAAGGTCCTGCAGTACCCTGTTACATCCCTTGCATTCCCAGGCCAATACAAGTTCTGCATAATACATCTCTTGGGATGCTTTATGCCCATATGACCTGCAAAAGGAATGCCATGCGCTATGGCTAGAGGTGCCAGATGGTAGGCTCTGGGCACTATCAACTGCTGTATTCTCTCACCCTTGAGTCATCCCTCACAGGTCCATTCTCTATACAGTAGCCCTTTGTTCCAGTATATGGAATCCCCTATTCCTTGATAATCAGGTGCCTCCCTAGATACCTCCCTCAAGCCTTATAATGTATGGTCTTAGAGCTGAGCCTGTCTCATCTCTCTCTCTTTGTAACTCTTCCCAGCTCCCCTTCCACAGGAAGTATGGTATTCTCTGACAGTGGTGCCTCACTGTCAGCCTGAGTACTACTACTCACCTCTGCCCTTGCAGTCATTCTGTCCAAGGGAACATCAATACCCACCAGCAGTGGTAGCTCACCTTCAGTCTCACTGCTATAGGGTAGCTCCCTCCCTGAAGTAACCACCTTACCAATCCTGGCTTCAAAGTGTGCAGTCTGTTTGGGTTCCCCCCCAGGCTACCAGACCCCTCATGCTTGTCTCCAAGCCTGACTGTGTGTCATTGCATGCACATAAGATACTGCATTATCAAAATCATTCCCTATGAGGACATCTGCAGGGATATCCTCAAACACACCTACTTGCTTGCTTCTTTATCCACCTTCTCAGTTAAGATGAACCCTAGCCAACAGTATTTGGAATGGGGTCCCGCCCGAAGCTCTGACTGGAGTAGACTGCCAAGCAAGTAGTGCTCCTCTTTAACCATTGCAGGCTTCACAATCGTTAAGGCAGGGGCAGTGTCTCTCTTAGAAGTCGCCTGTTTCCCATCTACTAAGATAGGATATAACCACTTGTGGTAGTTTGGTACCCTTGTTATCACCAAACAACTTAACACTGGCATTTTATTATTCCTACTTGATGGCTCCCCTACCTTTTTTTACCCACCTTGCCTCCATGGACATCTATATGCTACATGTCCCCACTGGTTACATTTAAAACATTTAACCCTTGATCCTGGTCATGTACCTGAACTAGTGGCTTCCCTGTGACTGGCAGACTCTGTTGGGGTGGTTTAGGCTGCCCACCATGGGTCACCTTATACACCTGTGCAGCACTGAGTATCCCATCCTTTGCAGTGATGCCCAGTTTGCTATGTATAGGTCTCCTTTTTCCCCAACTCATCTGCGGTGTTGCATTTTGTATTTCCCAATCAGATTCTTATGTCCTCAGGCAAAGTTCTAAGGGCTTGTTCCTCACCAAACGATCTGCCAGCTTTTCAAAAGTGGTGGTCTCACACCCACTCTCTCACCTATGGAAATAAGTGCTGAACTCAGCAATATAATCACACACACTTCCATATGCCTTTCTCTATGCTCTTAAAACTTTTTTCTATAAGCTTCAGGTGTTAACTTAAAGCATTCCAATAAACAATTTTTAACTGTATTATAATTTAAGCAATCAGTATCAGACAATTTAGAAATAGCAGTTACAGCCTTACCATGGAGTAAGGGAGTCAGGAACTGTACCCAGAGCCCTTAGTCAGCATTATACTGTTTACATACCCTTTCAAGCATATAAATAAAACTATCAAAATCATCACCCCCCTCTGTAAATTGTGGAAGAAATTTACTGACCTTTATTGCTTCTGGAGTTCGGTTACTCCCTTCCCCATTACCTCCATGACCCTGGTGAAGAGTCAGCATCTCCTTTTCATGTTGCCTCTGCCTCTCATTTTCTTCAGCGTCCAGACATCTCAGTCTCTCTTTTTCTTCAGCCTCCAACTTCTGCAGTCTCTCTGCTGATTCTAGTTCCAAACGTTTAGCCTCCAATTCAAGTCACTTTAACACCAGATGGATTTTAAAGTCCTATGAAGCAAAGTTGAACTGTCCATTTTCTGATAGTTGTACATCTCCTAGGCCAGTCTGGTTGTCTTCCTGGTTGCTGGTCTGTGATGCAGCTGTGATTAAGGCTGCAATCATTTCCCATTTAGTCAGGCTGGCATGTACCAGTCCTCTGGCTTGCCACATCTCAGCCAACTGGCTCCTTGTCAGCTTGCCATAATCCTCTGCTGACATCCTTGCCAGCTCTACCTGACTAATTAATCTAAAAAAAAATAAATAAAACTATTGTGATATGAAACTCTGAATCTCTACTGTGTGGCTGCTTGAGAGTACAAACTCTTTAGTGACCACTGTTTACAGGCTACAGGAGTTCAGTATTCACACCACTGAATTGCAATACATGATGTGGTGCTCCCACAACAGCCAACCAATAAATATGTGATGACCACCCCCTAGAAGAGTAATCAGTGAGACTCAGTGCTCACTAATGGCAATTGTGGTGGGACATTCACTGGGAGGATAACAGGTTCACACGCAGTGCTTCCAGATGCATCTCCCTACATCAAGTGCAATTTCCCTTAAGAGCAGACAGAGACCACAGTCAGTCCGGGGCTGGTTTCTCCCTCTTTCTCCAGATCCCCAATAAGATTCCCCACTGGCACAGGTATAGAGTTGAGTCCTTAGCCAGGGTTCCAACCCAAGTCCTCCAACACTCTCTCTGTCCAACCAGTGCTTCATGTCCCTGTCCAAGTAGCTGATACACACACTCTTGGAGACTTACTTTACACACACACACACACACACACACACACACACACACACACACACACACACTTGGAAAAGGCTGGCACATGTTTGCTAGCTATGCCCCCTTCTGCCCAGACTATAAGATAGTTACTACTGCCACAAGAACCCCTCGCCAGCTACTTCAATGCCCTTAACAGAGGGTGTCCAATTTTACTGTGTAATATTAATACTAACACAAATGGTAGTTTGACCAAGAGGAAGGCTATTAGGAGTGGCCCACATAGTGTCACCAAATAAATATGCAAGTATTCTGAAAACTTAAATATCTCAACAAAGATCAACCACAATGAAAGGTTTACATATATTTAATAATAAACAATAAAAGAACAAGACAATACTAAATATATATTCACAGTGACATCAGAGTTCAAATCACAGGAAACATTTAAATAACATTGCAGGACAGGCTCAGACAAATAAAGAAAACAATATCTAAATGAAGCTTCACTATATTCCTGGCTGTACCTAATACAGTTACTATACCCTAATAACTTATGTAATAGAGCAAGGCAGATGATGTGGTGAGTGGTCCTTCTTGTTGTTGTCAGGAGCAAGATAGACTACAGAATGTTCTGTCTTACTGAGAGACTTCTCAAAATAATATCTAAAATATTACTTCTGAGATAGCTTGCAGAATATCATCACTTCTTGTCATCCGACTTCTCGCTTCCAGGCAAATTCCCATTGCTGGCACCTGGCAGTATTTAGCACCTACCTATAAATGTACACATGCAAGGGCTTTTTCTCAGATCTTTGGCAGGTGCTGGAAGCCATAAAACAGTTGCATAACTCTATGCTCCCAGAGCAGTGATTAATTCACCCCAAATTCAATACAGAAAACTTCCTAGTATAGACTTTGTGTCTATGGGTGCATTGAAACCTGTGAGGTAGCATCTTTATGGCCTAGCCTATAAAGTGATTTAATTTCAGATATTTTTCTAACGTTTGCTGGACTGAGGTTAACCCTCCAGTTTCCTCTGTTAAAACATATACATTCAAACAGTTACAATAGTGCATGCAGATTTCTGTTCTCTCCAGTAAGGCACACTGTGCATACATTTCAAATACAAGCACTTTTCAAATACCTTTTCAACACAAGCCTCTTCACAAATCAGTTTGATATACACATGGCATACAGTTCTAATACATTTATAACACAAGCATATTATATAAATCAATTTGATATTCACAAATGGCATGTAATTATTTACAAAAGTCCAGCTAGCTGTGCTGGCAGTGCCTCCTTTATTCACACATTGTATGTCACGCAACTTATAAGTAAGGGTATGGCATCCAAGTCCAAGAAAGTTACAGTGCCACTTTACTCAGCTCTTATCAGACACATCATTAAGTATGATCCCCTTCAGCATGTATCCGTCAAGGTTTATGCAACAGTTGGAGTATATCCATAGCGGTTCCTCACAAAGAAATTCCAGGGTATTAACATATTGTCCTATACAGATCACCCTAAAGCTCTATCTCTATACTCAGTGTCCTAGACGTTATTGAGAGGTGGTCTAATCCTGGCATTTATGGCATTCTCAGATCAAACCCTGATGGACCTTTTGCACACAGCACCAGAAACACTAGATCCAAGGATTTAAATTTCGTTTGTGACATAAATTGAACATGTTGGTGAGACAGACATATGTATCAAAGGAGCCCTACACTCTGGAATAGACTCCCCATCACATGAAGCAGAGTTTGTGTATGTGCAGTAATATCTGTATTATGTGTACAAAAGGCCTATCACACTTTTAACATGGGTATCTGTATTTTTTTCCAATTTTAATACTTTTCTTTAATAGTGTATGGATGATAATTATAGGTTCTGTATAGAATTTTAATGTAAATGTAAAACATTCCTCTGTCCATTCCATCTAATAAATTGCTTCACAGGATTAAATTTGGTATGAAATTTTCAGAAAAATCATTTTAGAGACCTTTCTGTCAAACTGTTCTGTGCCATTATGCAGTTCCATTTGTACATGCCATCTTGCTGACATTTTTTAATTGCATTTTTGATCAGAGTGTCACAGTTTCAGTGTCATAGTTCAACTTGTGCTCGTTCATAGATAATTTGATAAAAAATTGTCCAAGTTATGGCAACTGTTTAAAATAATGCTATACGTGTTATGTGTATTTCCCATTTTAACAAATTCATTTCCATAATGTGGCATGCTTGTTGGTGATACATTTCTGTTTTAGTATGAGTGGACCGCTAAAACTGGCTACCTTGATGTGACAGAGGAGTGCTGAATATCAGAAATGGAATTTGAGACCCTCCCTATGACTGGCTACCTTGATGTGGTGCAGTGGCTTATGACTTTACTGAATTCAAACCACATCTGCCTAGGAAACAGTAAAATAAGGTAGTGTGAAGTTGCAAAAAAAAATAATATAAACTCTTTATTGCAACAGGAAAGGCGGGATTATAGTATACTGACGTAAGATACAGAGCCTTGCTGCAAAGCAGCATGTTAACAAAAAGCCAGTCTTTGTGATATGACCAAGGAGTTCATGTAGTGCAAGCAAACAAATGCATAATTTTCTTTTGCCCATTTTATAACATCGCTCTGCAGCCTGCTTGGTGAATATGGATCACCTAAGACAATGCAGAAATGACCTCATATTTACTGACAACCAACTAATTCTTAAACAAACTGATAAGGTATGTGAGAGATTTAATTATACAATGTCACTGGAGACAAAGCTCATAATACCAGTCAGGTTGTCAGTAATGCACATGCTACACCCACCACATGCAGTAAGGATCAAACGCATAGACCCATATATACTGAGGCTCTTAAATGTAATCTTCCTAAACCCCAAAGACCTCCCAGACATTGCACCTGCAACAAATATCCTCAGTTGCCCCAAAAGCACTCAACCAAAAATAACACCCACCACAGTACATGTGCCCACATCTTATGGACCCTCAGCTTCTAAGCCCATAATTCAAGCCACCACACTATCCAATATAAAGTTACCACCTGTCCCACTTTGTGAGGGACAGTCCCACTCTGGGCAGTTGTGTCCTGCAAAAAAATTGTAAAAATGGCAAATGTCCTGAGATTTTAGGACAAAATTATTTCCTATATTTTGTGTAATAGTTGTATAAAACAGTTATGCTGTACCTGAAACACCTAAATGTTATAAGAAATAGAATAAGCAACAAAAATGCTACAAGAATAAGCTTTTATTTAGGCAAAAAAAGTGAAGTTCTGTACTTTGTACTGGCTGTGGGTATGTTTTGGCCTGCAAAATCTGACGTTTGTGCCAAAAATGTCCCACTTTGGGCATTTGAAAATGTGGCAACCCTAATCCAATATTTTCATTATGGGAAACTCCATTTTGAGACACATGGTTGTCCTACTCACCAGGCTGAGTAAACAGAAAGTCACAGTCAGTTTCCTATCAGGGGGTCAAGATCTGCCAGATCATGCATGCACTCAGGTCATTGGATTGGAAGTACCAGTATGACTCAGTCATAGTCCATATGTATGTGACATCAGACATACCTCACTCAATTATACGAAGAAAGTCATGATGGAGCACTCAAACTATGTGTCACAGGAGGGTATAAGCCTGGCAGTGAGCAGTATTCTACTTTCTCTGAGGATGATGCCATTATATTAGCAGTAGATAACTTACTTTAATAATTGGCTTAGTTTTTAGTGTTACTCAAAGGGGGTACAATATTTGCCAGCTTGGGAAGATATGGTCATAAACCATGTGCTTTGCCAGAACTGTCTGCGCCTGTCCATCTAGGATTTTAAATATTGGCTAAAACAAAGTTTTTCCCACCCAGTGCTAGTAAATCTAAAGGTGTTACTGCTCAATGTCAGGAGTCTAAACAAAAAACTTCACTTTCGCCAAGTACTCCTCACCCTGAAGAATGCAGACATTTTTTTGCAGTGACCAACAAATGGTTTAAAGCCATGGAGAGAACCCCAGCAGTGCAGGGCTACAAAGTCTTCCACATATTTAGATCAGCTACTGCACAGGCAGGGACTAAAGTTGAAGGTGTCTCGATTTACATCAAAAACAAACATACCATAAAGCTGGTCAAACAAGATGTTGCACTTGAGCTTCTCCATATCCAAATTACCATAGACAAAGTCTCATACCATATCCTTGTAAGCTATAGGCCCCCCTCTATGATCCAGGAAACCCACAACATATACTTAAACTTACTGGAAACAGCATTCAAGCCAATACCATATTCATTGGTTACTTTAACTACCCCACTATAAACTGGTAATTATACACATCCCTAAACTTGAAAGCCCAGAGATTCCTGGACTTTGTCAATGCAAACACCCTGCACCTCTAGGGGTATGAGCACATTGGATCTTGCCCTTACTAGCATGGAAAATGCTGCACTTCCCCCTGCCCCCCATTGTAATGTCTTCTCTGATAAAGTCTGACTCTAAAGCTGTTGCCTTAGAAATAAAAATAAAACCCGGGACCCCTGCTAACCCTGGGACATTTATGATATATTTTAAGGCAAACTTTCTACTATTAAGTGGTAACTTGGCAAAATTGCAAACCCCTAAATCCTAAGAACACTGCTATCTATGTGGAATTGTTCACAGAGACAAAGTACAACCATGTTAATAGATGCATAAAGACAGCTGTGCATACCAGGAATAAGCACAGAATAAACTCAAAACTAGTCACCATCCCCACAAGAGGAGAGAACATACTTGATCTCATCATCACAAACATGGGAGCACAATGTTCAACACCCCAGATACCCCCCTCACTGGTGAGATCTCATCACAAAAAATCTCGCTGGAGGAGGTCCCCTCCCCCCAAAAAAAGAAAAAAAGACCACAGTAAAGAACTTCACACTTCTGAAGACTTCACACTTCTAAAGACTAGAGCCCTCCTTCGGTAAGGCCTGAGAGCCGGTTACATAATACAAATACTAATGCCTTTTGCAATACCCTTGCACTGCCAGGACAAGGCAAAAGCAGAGCAAAACTTCAAACAAAAACAAGCAAGCGCACACCAGTCTGTACCACCCCAGCCATAAACAAACTCTACAATAAAAAAGCTATACAAAACTCTACAAAAAAGGAGAAAGCTACTACAAAGATATCACTAAAAAAGTAAAGCTAAAAGCTCTCTATAAATCAAAATAAAAATCATTTGAAATAAAAAAAATAAAAAGGGAGCTAAAAAAAATAAAAAAAAAAAAAGCTACTCCTAAAAGAAACCTAGGGCAGAAACTCCCAGATATGCTTGTCAAGTTAGAAGATGCTCCAAGATTACTGATCCTACAGACATTGCCAACAGAGAAAACAGATCTGACAGGAGTGCAAAAACATACTACTCCCCCGCCTAAAGATGAATAACTACCACCCTCCCCTCCCCCCCTACAGATCAAATCTCCACAAATGATTGCAGCCCCTCCAAACATCTCACGCCTCCATGTCCATGGGACCTGCTCTCCATGGCAAAGATCACAGCATCCAGCCAGCTGTGGACTCGTAAAACTCAAGTTTGGATTAATCATCACAGTACCTCAATTAAACCCACAGTTAGGACTGTTTAATCTTACACTCCCTCTGGATACACCCTACACAGTGGTGGCACCCGACTGTGGTCCCTCCACTCCAGCCTGATGCCCTCGCCTGATTAGCCATCCTGTGGATCATAATGACATACAGGAATAATTGCATACTGGATTTGAAGGAGAAAGACATTGTCAATGTTATAACAAAATTTTTAGACTTTGGCTGACTTTGGAAACAGTCACCAAGGCCATTGATGAGGGAAAGCAGGTCATACCGCCTACCTGGACCTGGCAACTTGAAGGCTGTGATGGCCTTTCGGAGAAGGGGAAGCAGTCAATAACTGCCATCTAAAACAAAGCAAGGCCAAGACAACAATACCCAGGGCTGATCATTAGAAAAAACCCACACACTTTGCAAGGCCATACATTACAAGATGCTCGGGTCTAACTGGCTGAGTGGTGAGAACCCACAGGGTGTCCAGTCACTGGGCCTGTCCTCTAGCCTCTAAGTTGGCTGTCACAGTTGGTTTATGGCTGAGTTCTGATGACTTTATTTGACACAAAGTTTTACAAACTGACAAACAAACAAACAGTTAAGGGTTATGCTCAGAAGGGTCTCACAAGATACGGATAACTGGTGCCAGAGCCATGGCCTCAAGTTATGCCAAGAAAAAATAGTCATATTCCTTCGGGAAAAAAAAAGGTTACCCTAGCTACCATATAGTGGCATAGGAACACAACACAAGAAAAGTTATTAGGGACCTGGGGACCCAGGGTTGCCACGATTTTTCATCTCATTCACACTTGCTAAGTAAAGTAGTAGTTAGACCTTCTGCATTGCCCACCTTATCATGACATCTAGATCACATCTAGATCAGTCTCATAGTCTCCTCACCATCATCACTCACTCAGACCAATGATGATGATTTGGATGCCATTTGGAATTTGTCTGAGACCCGACACTTGCAGCAGAGGGAGAGGCCCAAAAAGTTCCTCACCAAAAGGATAAAAAAAAAAAAAAAATCTGTCTTATGCTGCACTACTGAAAAGAACTCCAGTTATATTCAGTTCAGAGGCTACTCATGCCTGACATACACCATGCCTGACATACAAGGCCATGTCAAACCCTTCATTGATGAATATGCTTATCCTCAAAAATCAAACACAGGCGGGTGAGCCACACCTCGACAATTAATGGAGGGTTATTAATGATAGATAGATTTATCAGAGAACAAAATCAAATATGCTGTGGAACAAAATCCACAGCTATGCTGTGGAAGGCAGAGCGCCACTCTGGAGGCAAATGAGAGATCGCATATACACCCCCAGGGTTACCCTAGTGTCACTGCTCGACAGAGGGCATAGCTAAAAAATAAGCATAGTTTCTCCAACTAAGGGCGGCGTAAACAAAACTATGGCTAGGCTTATAAATGCCCTCGGGCAGATAGCCTAGTATGAACCTATGAACCTATGAACCTAAAAAGCAAGCTACCCAACATCAGTAGGTTGTATAACAAAAGGAAGAAAGCCATGGTAAAAGAAGTGCAACACCCAGCAGGATAAAAAAAATCACTCATCAATCTAAACAAGTGACTCAAAGGGCAAATCAAGTCAACTAAAGTCAAATTTGATGTAAAAATAGCCTTTCAGGCAAGGACAACCATAAGGTATTTTAGCTATCTCAGAACAGCAAAGGCAGTACACAACAATGTGCAAAATTGTAAATGGGGCCACCAATGCTAAATCAGACAATATAGCACATCTACTGACTGACTAATTCAGCTCCAATTTTACACCTCAAAAAAAAAATACTGTCTCACAGAATGCAAATGTAAGAAAACCAAACTGCTGAATGTTCCTCATGGAATTGTCCCTGAGGGTAGTCTCTTACAACACTGTCCACAAGTAATGCACACTGAAAAATCCATTGTGTTTGGTACTTTTGTCTGTATTTAGGAATTACTTCTTTAGAACCCTCATAAGTGATTCTATTCAGAACAGACAGCAGTTTGGTTGACCCCTCTTTCCCTCCCAGGCATCCCTCAGGAAATACTTGAACATAAACCTCTCCCCAACTATCATTCATAGGCGGTTACTAGGCTAATGGCCCTAGGGCCTTTACAAGCCTAGCCATGTAAAAACCTATGTACCCTAATTGACCATAGTTTGATGGTCATTGTTAGCAAAGGGATTCTATGATCACTACCGACTACCCTTTCCATGAGGAACATAGGTGCCACCCCAGGGTGAATTTATGTTCATCCATCCAGTTGTCAAGATTGCACTTAAATAGCATCATTGATGAGCTCTGCTTCACATGAAGTGGGAGCTTATTCCAGAGGAGTGGCAATCTCTGGGAGATATATCTGTCTTTCCAACATATTCTGTTAATGTCACAGGCTAGGTTGAGATAGCTAGAGCAAGTGACTCTGTCCCATTTGATTTGTGGATGTGCAGCATTTCCATTAGGGCAGAGTCAGAGAATGCTCTGTAGGTCTGGTACAGATCACCTCTCAGCAGCCTGTACGATGCAGACTACACTGACAGGGCTTTCAGTCTTTTCATGTAAGATACATTTTGGAGGCCCTGGATTCTCTTGGTTAAAAACCTCTGTGGTTTCTCCACTTGCTGCATGTGCCTGGTGAGATACATACAGAAGGGTGCATTGCACTCAATTAGTGGACTGATAAAGGATGAGTACAGCATAATTATAACCTCCTTAGTCTTGGATGCGATGGCCTTATTTATGAGATGCACAATCTAGAAGGCTTTCCTTACCACTATGGACACATGGTGACTGAAGTTTAGATTGCTATCAACCTGTTTTCCCAAGTCTCACACCACTGGGTTTAAGCTTAGAGGAGCATTACAGATATCATAATTAGCAGGGGCTACATCTTTGCCAAAAGAGATAATGATGCATTTTTTCATTTAGTTTTAGCCCTTTACTTTGGCACCAATCATTTGTCTGAGTCAGCCCTTTCTGTAATATGTTTACATCACTGGGGAACTCAATGATTGCATCCAGTTTGCAGCCATCTGCAAACTTGATAAGCCATAGGCCATCTACTCTCCCTGGACCTCAGAAAAAAATACATTCTAAACAGTAGAGGACCCAGCACAAATCCTTGTGGTACCCCATTGCTAACTGGTCTACTGGTGGAGGTGGACTCCCCAACTTTGACAGTGTGCGTTTTGTCGGTGAGCCAGCTGGCTACCCATCTAGTGACATATGGGTTAATCCCCAGCTGGGAGAGTTTCTCAATGATCCCTGAGTGGGAGATTGTGTCAAAAAGCCTTGGCTAAATCAAGAAAGCAGTATGTACTGTTTTTCCCACATCCAGGGCTTTGTTGACATTCTCAAAGAAGTTCACCAGGTTTAATAAGCAAGATCTACCCTTGATGAAACCAAACTGGGTCAGGTCAAGAGTTTGAAGGTTGCCTGTGTCCTTGTTGATAAAGTCCATGATGATTCTTTCCATGGCCTTGTAGATAAGGCTGCTTAGGCTTATGGGTTGATAGTTTCCTGGGTCGGTTGATGGACTCCCTTTGAGCAAGGGGATTACTGTTGCTGTTCTCCACTCTACCGGAACAAAGTCAGTGCTCAGGCTATGGTTAAAGACAGTGCCAAGTGGTTCTGTTAGGGCTTGTTTTAGATTATTTAGTAAGCAACTGGGATGTTATCTGGTCCCACAGAGGCTATATTTTTGGCTTGGAGAGTGCTTGCATCACCTATTCTTTGAAGATACTCGGTAGTAGACTGGTGTAAGGAATACTTTGGGGTATGGCTGGTGGGGGCAGGGGGGGGTGAAGTCATTGCCCAATCTGTCAGCTAGCAGGTTGGCAATTTCCTCAGGTTCAGTGTGAGTGGTACCGTCCACTATATGTTCTACACACAGCTGGGCATTCCTTTTTATGTTTTGGATGTAACTAAAGAATGCCTTATGGTTGTCTTTACTATATGTTCTGCACACAGCTGAGCATTGCTTTTTAGGTTTTGGACGTAACTAAAGAATGCCTTATGGTTTTCTTTATCTAGAGATGCTTATTTAGTCTCATAACTAGCCTTAGAAGACTTTAGAATATATCTAATTTGCTTGTTCAAGCTGTGGAGGGTAGTCTTTCTGTGTTGAGTAAGTTCCCTTTTGTTCTTAGATATCAGTTTCATTCTTTTGTTATATATCTTATTTATACTTACAGTCCACCAGGCTGGCTTATTTTTTCAGGAGGACCTGGTTTTAGTCCTGTCAGGTACAGCTGAATTAATACATTTGTTTAAGTGGCTATATAAGGCATTTGTGGACTCTTCTGCATAGGAGTCATTGTTGGCTGTGTTAGTAGGGGCTTTGAAACCTTTTATACCCTCACGTAGTAGGCTATAATTTGCTTTGGAGAAAATGTTCAGTTTTTTTGTTCCTGTGGGGGTGTCAGGTCTGATCTTTACTTCAGATAAGACTGATTTATGATCTAACCTTACCAGGGAGGGAAACACACAGGGGGTGGTGCAGTGATCCTCCATGTAGGTGAGCACTAGGTCTAGGACATTTGACCCCCTTGTGGGGGTCCAGGGCATTTGAACTAACAAAATCCAGTAACCTCAGAGTCATCATATTTTTGTTCATGTAAGTCGCCCCATCGATGGAAGGATAGTTGAAATCTCCCATGACCAGGTTTTTGGGCTATATATTGAGCGACTCTAGCAATTCCAGATTTTTTGCCTTGGAGAGTGCTTGCATCACCTATACTTTGGAGATTATTGGTAGTGGACTGGTGTTCGGAATGCTTTTAGGTATGGCTGGTGGGGGCAGGGGGGAGAGTCATTGCCAAATCTGTCAGCTAGCAGGTTGGCAATTTCCTCAGGTTCAGTGTGAGTGGTACCGTCCAATATAAGTAGTCAAGTACAGGGTGTGCTTATCCTGGTTCATGGTGGGGGACCTGTAGCTAGCTATGATGTGGTAGGGTATTTTACCTATAGTTATTTGGACCTGGAGTAGCTGAAGAGAGTCATTCTGTTTTACCAGTTTCTAGGTGTATTTGAATTTAATGAAGATGACTACACCTCCACCTTTGGTTCTTTCACTCTTATTAAGGAACAGGTCTTCAACATACTCTCTAAGGCCAAGGATATCTCATCAATGGGCCCTGATAATATTGTAGGATGCCTAATAACTAGCATGAAACATGCTCTATCAGAACCACTAGATTCACTGGTTAACTGTAGCCCCCAGAGAGGCTTGGTGTCACATAAATGGAGAACCATAAATGTCATCCCATTACACAAGGCGGGCTAGTTTCATATGCAAAGCCATGCAAAGGATTATCATGAAAATGAATAACAATGACAAAGGAAATCTTCGTACACTGGACCCAACACAGTTTGGTTTTATCAAGGGCAGATCATGCCTACTTAACCTGGTGTTCTTCTTCTAGAAGGTCACCCAAGCCTACATTGAAATGGCCAATGCATTTGATACAATATCCCACTCTGCCTTTATAGGCAAATTCACAGAATTAAGTATAAACCCCAATTTCAAATGCTGGATACCTGGGTGGCTATCAGATAGGACCCAAGACGTTAGGATAGGGAAATCCACCTCCCCAAAAATGCTGGTCACTATCAGATTCCCTCAGGGTTCTGTGCTGGGTCCACTTCTTTTTGGCATCTACATTTCTGAAGTCAAGGCCAATGTCTAGGACCTCTGTCTGACCAAGTCTGCAGACAAATAATTACTAGATGCAGTCATAAAATCCCCTCAAGACATTAATATCCTCCAAGAAGGGCAAATTCAGACAAATAACTGGAGCCAGAGCCACAGACTAAAACTCACTGCTAAGAAATGCATAATGGTATCTTTTGGGAAGCTAGCTATCACAGGAAACTACCTCATAGATAACACACCCTAAGAGTAGACTCAGTAGTCAGGAATTCTTGAATAAATATAGATAGCAACCTGGCCTTCATCCATCATATGTTTACGGTAGTAAAGAAATCATTCTGTGTCGCACAACTTATAATCAAGGGTATGACATCTAGATGCAGGGAATTTATTGTTCCACTGTATTTGGCCATCATCAGACCAATCATTGAGTGCAATTCTTCCTTTGGTATGTCCCTGACCAAGCACATAGAACAATTGGAATGTCCACAGATGTTCCCACAAAAAAAAAAAAAAACACAGGGAATAAACAACATGTCTTACTCAGATCACCTCAAAGTCCTAGCCTTGTACTCAGTCTCCCACAGACTGTCGGGGAGCAGTTTATTCCTGGTTTGCAGAGCATCCTTGGATCTCACTCTGTTGGATCTTCTTTAGGTTTGCAAAAATAACATCTGCATTACCCAATCTAAAGACGTAAACTTTGCTTGTGTTATAAATACAACATACTGGAAGGACAGGAATGTGTCTCAGAGACTGCCCCTTCTCTGGAACAAGCTTCTCATCCAATTCAAATGTAACTTGGACCAATGGACGGGGAATCAGAAACTCACCCCTGGTCTCAGAGCCAGATGAAGATCAAATGGGGCCCTAGGCAGGGGAATGGACCAGGGACCCATTCCAACTCCACCCTCCACTCCACAGCCATTCTGGTGACTCATTACATCTCCCCCTCCCCCACTTACCATAAACACTGCTTAAAACTGTCAGCATGCATGCTATTTTCTTCTTCCCTTTTGAAATTAAATCAGAGATATGAATTTAATTTAAAACATTTAATTTAAATATCCTTTGTTGACCAGATTAGTCACACTAGGATAGTAGCTTCTTTTCAGGAGAGAACATTGGTGGCATTTATCCTGTTTTTTGTTTATTTTGTTCTTTATTTCTTTGTTATTTATAGCACTTTGTGTACTGTGTATTTGTCTAGCTAGTTTCACTGTGTGTGAGGTATTAACTGGAAATTGCCCACTTTTATTAAGCATCTGTTGGGTTGTTTGTTTCTGATAACTTGTTACAGTTAAACTCTTTTTTCTAGAGGCTCCTTTAGCTGTTTAAAACTTTCATTTAAAGGCTCACTGCTGCCTTTCAGCTGTGAGAAACATTTCTGCAGTTTGTTTCTAAGTAGTGGGGATATTTGTAGCATTTCCATATTCAGGCTTCTATTTGGGCCTAGTGTTTGTGGAGGTTGTGTGTCTGAGCACATATTCAGGGACATCTTGGTTTAGCCAAAGCCATCAGGCATTTCAGTGAGAAAGAATTGTTTGAGGTCATTGGCTGACTGAGGTCACCTGGACTACAGCTTAGACTAAGCACCTCATTGGTTCTTTTGAGATTTCTTTCTTAAAAGCTGTCACAGGTTTCAACTTTCTGTTACCTAAGAAGCTCAGTTGTGAGTGTTCTGCCATTTTACACTGAGCTAATCGAAGGAAGGACACTCAGCAAACTTGGAGCTATAATATATAACATTAAGTATCCTGTATTTTGTTTATGTTGTTCTTTATTTATTTGTTATTTATAGCACTTTGTGTACTGTGTATTTTTCTAGCTAGTTTCACTTTTATTAAGCATCTGTTGGGTTGTTTGTTTCTGATAACTTGTTGCAGTTAAACTCTTTTTTCTAGAGGCTCCTGTAGCTGTTTAAAACTTTCATTTAAAGGCTCACTACTGCTTTTCAGCTGTGAGAAACATTTCTGCAGTTTGTCGTTCCCCCCTGTTGGTATAGTGTTTTATAGTTGGTGGCTTTGCAGTTGCCCGCCCCTAGTGTAAATTTGATCTGGGACCCTCCTCCCAGTCTAGTGTCATTACCTCATTCTACCCAGTACAGGGAGAACATTGGAGAAGGCCAATCAGCTTAGTTTCTGCTACTCCTTTCTCTCTGTCCACTAAAAGAAAAAAAAGAAAAACTTTTTCTAAGCTTGTTTCCTGCCTTTCCTGTGGGTAGTTTAGCCTGGATATAAATTTGCTGTGTCCAGGACTATTTGTAGGCTTCTAGGGCCCAAGCCTTTCTGTGTTGAAAGGAAGCCTTCTAGCTTAATTTTGTTTCTTAGAACTAGACAGTTTTTTGTTTCAGCACTTGTTCAGAACTTATTGTAAGCACTAAATAAGCTACAAATTACTACAGCACTCAACTTTCCTCACTGTCTAGAGGAAAACAGTTTCTAGTACTTAACAAAAAACACCTATCCAGGCATGTCTAAGGGTCAGCCCCCGGTGTTTTCTCCTGTCTACCTGATGAATCTGGGCATCTTGGGGCAATGCAGTAATTGCCTCATGTACACAGACAACCCTCTCCTCCTACCACCCAACACTACAACCTGTGAGAGATGCACTTATATAGCCAAACTGGAAGCAAAGCTCTCTTCATCCAAGACTGGACTAGACAGTCAAGAGGAGAAGGTAAACACTTGCACCACACCACACTCAGCACATAGTCCCTCAAAACCTACACCACCAAAACACACACATAGAAACAAAACACACACCTACATTCACAGAGGGTCTCAGTAAAACCTGCCCAAGCAACAGGGACCTCCAAAGCAGAAACACAAGCAACCTCCACCCCCCAACACAACCCAAATGACACATAGCCCACAAACTCAGTGTACCACTCAACCACAGCCCATAAGGCATAACAATGTACCCAACACACTAGTCATAGGTGACTCTATAGTCAGGCACACTGATGTTCCACTCACCAGGCTAAACAAGGATAAAGTTACTGTCAGCTGCCTGTCGAGTGCCAGGATCTGCCACATAACACATGCACTCAGGTCACTCCACAACAAGTACAAATATGACTCTGTCATTGTCCATTTTGGTGTGAATAAACCGAGATGTACCTCCTTGGACTACATGAAAAGGGACATGGAGGAGCTGTCCGATCTTGTAGCCCAGGCAGGTATGACCCTAGCCCTGAGTAGCATCCTGCCATCACCCAGAATGATACCACAGTACAAGGACAAAATTATTGACTTTAACAATTGGCTAAGCTTCTGGTGTCATTCTAAGGGGATCCAGTATCTGTCTGCCTGGGATGACATGATCAACAATACACGATGCTTTGCCAGAGATGGCCTTCACCTGTCACCCCTGGGATTCTAGATACTGGCTAAGGCTCTAGCCACCCCTATGGTGCCTTTTTTAGGCAAGGTTCAAATGACAAATTCACCACCCTAACAGGTACAGGCAAGAAGAATCTGAGGGTATTGCTACTCAATGCTAGAAGTCTAAACCTCAAAATGCACTCTCTCGAGGCACTCCTTAAAATGGAGAACATCGACATCTGTGCAGTGACAGAGACCTGGTTCAAGGCTCCAGAGAGTACCCCTGCATTACCAGGCTATAATTCATACCACACCTTTCGGCCACCTAACCTGGACTGAAACACTAAAGGTGGAGGTGTGTCCATATTCATTAAGGATATCCACACCTCCAGGCTAGTTGCTCAGCATAATGCATCCGAGATTATCCAAGTGCAACTAACTCTGGGCAAGACTGCAATCCAAATTGTAGCTTGCTACAGATCCCCCACCATGCCCCAGGATTCCCACTCCTCATTTCTTAATATACTGGAAAATATTAGGGTACAATCTAACACCCTAATAATGGGCGATTTCAACTACTTAACCATTAACTGGAAAAAATACTCGTGTACCAACTCTTGTGCTCAACGTTTTCTGGAATTCATAAATTCCAATGCCATGGATCAACTTATCCACACCCCCACCAGGGGCAGCAATATCCTACCAACATGGGCAAACAGTGCTCCACACCAGTGGTCAGTTCCTCGTTGGTCAGATCCCACCATAAGCTAATCACCCTAGACATCTAAATCCCTCCCCCCACCTCCCATTAGGGAAACCACAGTAAAAAATTTCTCCAAAGCCAACTTCACGCTTCTTAAGACAGAAGTGGCAAACTTCACGACACCCATGCTGATGGACAATAGAGGTATGACTGCTGAATCCTACACAAATGCACTTTATAAGCATTTACATGAGTGCATGGATCATGCAATCCCTAACAGAACCAAGATGCTATCCTCCAAAAAAAGGAAACCAATCTGGTGGTCCCCTGCCATAAACAAACTCTACAACAGAAGAAAGAAACTGTTGCAAAAAAGAGTAAAATCCCATGATTGGAGAAACTCCAAGGTCAGCTTCAGTAAGACGCTGAGATCCCTCATAAAATCCTCTAAAGCTAGTTATGAAAACAAAATTGCCACTGACTCTAAAGACAACCACAAAGCATTCTATAGCTATGTCAAGAATCTCAATGGCAGCACTCAGATCTGCTCTGAGTTACAGCACAATGGCACTAAATATACAGAACCAATGGATATTGCCAACATCCTGGCAGATAGGTTCAGTGCTAACTTTACCCCTCTGTCATCCCCTAAAGGGCCCATCTCTATACCAGAAGAATGCAAAGTTCCTGTAATCACGGCTGCACAGGTAAAAAACACACTATCCAAAGCCAAGAACACAGCATCCATGGGACCTGACGACATCCCAGGCTGTGTTCTACATGAACTACAGAACAAACTGGCACCCCACCTAAGTACCATGTTCAATCATAGCCTCACCTCAGGCTATGTGCCCACTGAATGGCGCATAGCAACAGTTATCCCACTCCACAAAGAGGGAGCCACCACAGACCCCGGAAACTACCACCCAATTAGCCTAATGAGCCTGGTCTGCATGGCTATGGAGCATATCATCATGTAACTTATAAACAATGACATTGGTAATCTCCAAACTCAGGACCCCACCCAGTTTGGGTTTGTAAAAGGCAGATCATGTCTCCTAAACCTGACAGACTTCTTTGAAGCAGTCACCAAAGCTGTAGATGAGGGTAAGGTGGTTCACACAGCCTATCTAGATCTCGCCAAGGCTTTTGACAGCATCCCCCACTCTGGAATTATAGATAAACTCACTAAACTAGGTATAAATCCCTATGTCACAAGATGGGTTGCCAACTGGCTCACTGACAGAACCCACACTGTGAAAGTAGCAGACTCCAAATCCAGCTTCAGACCAGTGACAAGTGGAGTATCACAGGGTTCAGTCCTGGGTCCTCTCCTGTTTGGTATCTACTTCTCTGAAGTACAGGCCAACACAGAAGGTCTTTGGCTAATGAAGTTCGCAGATGACTGCAAACTAGGAGCCATAATCAAAACTCCAAAAGATGTGGACATCCTACAAAGGGCCTTGCTGAGACAGATGCCTGGTGTCAAAGCCATGGCCTCAAGCTCAATGCCAAAAAGTGCATTGTCATTCCTTTGCTAAAAACTCAGTACCCATGAACTACCACATAGGTGGTAGTCTACTTAACACTGAAAGTGTGATAAGAGACCTTGGGACACAGGTGGACAGTAGTCTCTCCTTTGATAATCACATCGCCACAGTAGTCAGGAAATCCTTCTATGAGGCACACCTCATCACAAAAGGTTTCTCATCCAGGAAAAAAGAGGTCATTGTTCCCCTCTACTCATCACTCATTAGACCCATTATAAAGTACAATGCCCCTTTTGGTATGTACCTCACAAGACAATCTACAACAACTGGAAAGGCCACAGAAATACCTCACAAAGAGGATTACCGGCCTCAAAGAGATGCCCTATGCAGACTGTCTCAAAAAACTGCAGCTTTACTCCATTGCATATCGCCTACTCAGAGGCGATCTCTGTCTAACACACAAAGCTATGTCAAACCCAGAAGCTTTTAGACATGCTCCACTTAAAGAAATCCCAATCCCTACGAGCTACACGCTCTAGGGACCTAAACCTCGTCACCACAATAAACAGAACATGCTGGAGGGATATATTCCTGTCCCAGAGACTTCCCATACTCTGGAACAAACTACCTATCTATATCAAACAAAGCTCCTCATTAACACTGTTCAAGAAAAATCTTGATGATTGGATGGGAGATAGGAAATTCACCCCGGGGATCACTTCTGTGGCTCTGCTCGACAGTGGCACAGGAAGGTAATTTTCTTGGGTGGCGAAAGCCAGGGTACCTTTGGCAAGACTTATATAGGCCCTAGGGCCAATAGCCTAGTACCTATCTATGAACCTATGAACCTATTTATACTACCATGGGAAATTTGGCAAATGTATTGGGGACACCTACTCTTTTCAATAGCTGAGGTGGAAGAAAAAGATCTCACAGCACCTACTGTTAATGTAGGCAGATGGGGCCTCAGTTTAACATTGTATCCAAAGGTCGAAACACTCTGGGGTGCAGCACCTCCCCTTAAAGTGTACTTCAGTATCAGCAATACATCTATATGGTGTGGCAGTAGAACCAACAACCTTCTGCATCAAAGGCAAGTATGCTACCTGTTCTGCTGCTAACACTGCTTTGAAATGTTAAAGCACAAACACTGATGGCCATTTGTTAAACAAAACATTTGCACATTGAAAACAGACTTAGCATGAGCAACAGTAAACCTCTCTTTCTTTGAAGCTCAAATTTTTTGAAAATGCATTGAAAGTCAATTTATTGAAAATGCACCCTTGTAGTTTTGAAGATTTTTTTTTCCATTAAGCAGCGCAACAAAATGTATGAACCAATAAAAGACAAAATCACTCATTTCAGAACATTTCAATCAATTCCAATGGTTAAGTGTACAGTTTGGTAGTTGGTGTAGAGGATTACGGTTCTTATCTCCTATAGACAAGGTACAGGGTTTGAGCCTAAGCAAACTAAGCAACTAACCTGCCATTCCTATATAGGGCATTTTACAAGGACACACCTGCTGACTCCAAAGTTTATCACATCTCAGATTCCAAATTCGTGGCAGAAATTCTGATCCTAAAAGAAAGCAGAAAGTTCATGGCAGTAATGCAGCCAAGAAAGTAATTATTGTGCATTGTCTGCATGTGTTATGCATCTAAGGATGCATGCACCCACAGATGCAACACAGAAAGAGTACATCCTTAAAGAAAAATAATGTAAGATTTTTTTTTGTTTAACTAAATTTAAGTGTTTTGTTTAACTAAAATTAAATGTTGTGGTAGTCCCCAAACCAGCAGATCTTAGGTAACTGCCTAGGTCGCCTAGTGCTGGATACAGCTCTACCTGGTGTGGAAGCTATGTCCCTAATGGACAGAGGCAGCCTATAAATACCTGACCACCCAAGCCCTAGCTTAAATACAAACCCTTACAGTAATCTTAAGGTTCCTAACCTTGTCAGATACAGATGGACATTTGGGATGCATAGCTAGACTTAAAAAGGCCCCTGTGGTCACTAGCCTAGTATGTAAATAAGACCATATATATATCTGTATATACATATATATATATATATATATATATATGTATATATATATGTATATATATATATATATATATATATATATATATATATATATATATGTTATATGCGCATGCATGTATGTATTTGTGTACATACACATATAAGATATGTAGACAGCAAGGCACAAGCAAGTGTGTATGATTCATATGTTACTGCATGCACAAGGGTGTTGTGAGGCATAAGCCTAAAATGAGCACTCTAAAAATTGTGTGTGTGTGTGTGTGTGTGTGTGTGTGTGTGTGTGTGTGTGTGTGTGTGTGTGTGTGTGTGTGTGTGTGTGTGTGTGTGTGTGTTTGTGTGTGACTGCTGAATTTTTTTCTATTACAAATAATGGTTTATATTCCAGAGCTTTGGGTTAGTGCTATATGGGGCCTTTAACATCTTGCAACTGTATCCCAAATCTAGTTTTAGGTTTGCTGACCAATATGTTCTCATACTGGAGAGGGTGGCATACACTGCTTAATATGTTGTTCTGCACTGGGTTTGCTGCTGTATAATTTGAATTATATACCAATGATGCATGCTGTGGTTCAGAAGCATTCTATGTTAATGAACCAGATTACCTAAACTTGGTATGTAAGCTGAAAACAGACGATCCCAACACATAGCCCCTGACAGTATGTAAAAGCACCTAACTCTGCAGTGTCACTTATGTCATCCTATTACTACATGCATGACTTGTAGCACTCTGTCATGCATGCAACATTAATGTTCATACATAACAGGCAGCATCCTGTAGTGCAGGTCACCATTCCCACAGTCTGTTTACAAAGTCATCTAAACCATGACTTTCATGTATGCAGCTATTGCTCAGGGTAACAGAACTCTGTGGCAGCCTTCAAACAGCTCCTCCCAAGTAATGTCTGAAGTCATACACCCTGCATATAGTTGGAGATCCCCCTGTGACAGACACAAAGGCCCACTGACTACAATGGGCAATGGCATTACTTTTGAAATATACACTGGTGATCAAGGCTGATGTATATTGATAAATATAGCATTATAGAATTACAGGAATTGTATTTAGAATAAGTAGATCTCAGCAAGTCTTCATCAGCCTACATTGTCTGAGGATTGTGGAAGCTTGTTTCTGAATCAGGTTTAGTGCAACTACCCTTGATAGTATGCTGCCAGTGTTAAACATATTTTGGAATCTGGCTCTACATCACACAACCATATTACTGATTGTGATCAGCTACACAGCTAAAATACCTCATAACTAAAGGTTTTGCAGAAGTTATTCTACCGTCAGGATCTTTCATTACAATAATTAGGGGGTGGATTGTCTTCATGCCTCTCTGAACAGATGTATTCCATCTTGGTGCCATGGTGCCATTATGCAAGAAATTATTTTGGTACCAGTATCTCCTTGTCTGTAATGTACTTCAAGATGCATTGTGCCAAGTATGAGGCCATAAGTAGAAGATATCACAGCAAATCAGTAACTTGAGAGACAGCCAGGCAAAACTGCCACATGCTGATAGTATATAGAGAATGAATATGCACAAATTAGAAGTGCTGCACAGTGAGGTAAGCTTGATACAAGTATAAGATAATCAAACTCACACCAGGACAAATCCAATCAGCAGGAGGCCACTTTGCTGATAAGCCATATGAATACACAGATTACTTCATCGCTGTAGAAAGCCGACTGTCCATAAGTAGGGCATTTCTTTTAAAATGTTTGAGAATTCCTCAAGAGAACACAGAAATGATGAGCCTAGGGAGTCCGGTATGCAAATGCCATTTAATTAGCCTAATGCATAATTCATTAGATATACTTACTTCCATCTCTCTGCTTCTCAATTCAAACTGTATTCAGTGGTCATCGTATACCGACCGATGCTTTCTGACAGTCAGAAGCATCTAGTTCTGTATAATGGGGGTAAATGATTTCTAGAATCTTCACAGAGAAAAACAACTACAGAAGGGCATACAGCCATTAGATTAGTATCCAGAAAAATCCTAATTGCATGTGTAGGCTCCAAGATCAATTTCCTTTGCATTGTCGATATTTAAAAAATATGATACTGTGTGGCATCTTAGACTGTGTTTCCAAACACTGAACATTGCACAGGAAAAAGATTAATTAGATGATAATTCTCTTTATTGTTTTGTATCATTTTAAAGGACATACCTCCGCCTCCTTGCAAAGAAGGTAAAAAATGTAATAATCTCTTTAAAGTGGAAGCATGGAATAATACATATATATATTCCAAACTGACTGCTGTGGTGTTGGTGCTGCGGTAGCATTGTCGCCTCACAGTAAGACATTGTCCTGTTCGATTCTCAGCTAGAGATTCTTCTGTGTGGAGACATGCATGAATGGGTGTACCTTCGTTGAAGGTTGTGCGTCGGGGCTGGCAACTCGGCATGTAAAAATCCACTGCCAATCATTAGCGGACCGGAGTTCCACTGTGGCGACCCCTAACGGGGAAAAGCCGAAAGACACAACATATTCCAAACTGACTGCTAAAAGAAGTTGCAGCAACCCTCATCAGAATAAAAAATGCCCAGTTACACATTTCTCTCTGTCATGATAAACGTGGCTTTCTTTTTCAATCACTATTATTTACACAGACCCTAAAATACTGCTCTTTACACTGTAAAAGTTGATTCACAACTTTGCAAGTTATTAGGTTAGTTGCCATACATAATGATTCGATTTTGTCAGTTAGCTAGAATTACTGGTAAGCTGTTTGACAAAGGAATGGGAGAATGGGCATTGCTTGTATCGCAGAAATATGAGGCCAGTGACAAGATAAGATGGCCACAGAAGTGCCTGCATATAGATTACATAACAGGGAAGGGAGGACTGAGGTGGAGCAGCAATATACATAACAGAAGGCATCACACATGAAGCTATAGAGAAGGAGAAACAGTACTCCATGAAGGGGACAAAGGATCAGAAAAAGTCAGAACAGGTAGTTAAAGCAGAGAAGAGAAAAGTGATGCAGATTAATATCATGTATTGGTTCTGAAAACACATCAAATTAGGAAGAGGATGGCTTGAGTGAGAGGACAGAGGACTGAAGTCAGAGAAAAAGGGGAGTAGTCATTATGGATGTGGATCTGCCTGGAGCAGGCCAAAATTCTGAGCTCTAGGGTAGAGAGAAAATGGGACTTCACTGAGGTGTTGGGTACAGCCAACTAGTACAGGGTATACTTGAAGGACTGGCACAATGCCTCCATGTCAACTATCAGAGGGTCTCTACCTATGGGAAATATGCTCATATTGTTCTGCTGTACAATGGTTAGATTACTTTGTGTAATGCTGAATTGAAACTAAGTTGGCTGCATACATTGTTTGCAAGCAGTGAGCACTACAGCTGTTCATTTGGCTTGTTATGATAACACAAAAACCCCACAGACGAAAGCTTGTGTGTTTATGCTGTTAGCATTTTAGTATATTGAAACCTCTTTTGCTACATATGTTGTTCTTTGCTTTGAAATGGTTGCATGAATCAGACAACAGGAAAATTGTGAGTTTTAAGTTTGTTTTATGCTTTTTCACTTTTCTGTGAGTTAAGATCCCATCTGACAAATATATTTGCATGGTAACTACAAAGTCTTTTCTTGGGGGTTAAAAGGAAAGTAGTCAATGTCACAAAACTAAAGCCATTAACATTCTTTATATGCTCTTAAGAAATGAAAGGGGAGAGGTTAAGCACTATACACTGCTGTGAAGCATAAGCTTTGCAGAACAAGTAATTAGATGTACAGTTTTTAAATGCACCCTTTACAATGGAGCTAAGGGGTTTAGCTTTACAGACAACAGTATTTATCCAAAGTGAGTAGAGCAGTGCGAGTGGTAAACTGCAAAAATACATTTTAAGGACCAGTACAAGTGTACATTTATTATAGTAAGTACTGTGAATGAGTCCTGCATGAATGCACTCTGATACACATGCTTTCGAGATGCACTAGCTATACAGAACAGGCAGAGTCAGATCAACAGCATTAAAAAGAATGAAAAAACATGAAGATAACATGATAAGGAACAAACAGGAACAAATAAAATACACATTTGAAGGAAAAGAAGCAAACATTTTCCAAGTCAACCGAGTTTCCAGTAATATATACAGAATGGAGGAGTATTAATAGTGCGACAGCTAAACCTCCACTGCAGGACAACTGGCACACTATGCAGAGTTCCATACTGCAATTTGTGGTACCATGCAATGTCCTGCACAGTGCTTACAACAATGGGATAGCGCAGTCTAAAGGTGAAGGTACACATACATGTTTGCCCAGACCACGGATGCACATAGAGCCATCTGGAAGTCACCAATGACTGAAACATAAGGCCCACAGATTTCCAGGATGTGTAGGGAGTAAAGATAAGAGTATCAGGTACAGGTATGCAGGTGACATATGCACTACAGTTCTTGTTACATACATACACCATAATATACGATTATCCTGCAGTCTTACAGGAACGCACAGATACCGTTGCATAATCAACACTTATTTTACTTTTAAAGAAGTACAAAAATAATAGCCACATAAACTAACAAGAGAAAAGATATTTGTCAAACTGACTTGTGGATCAGCCTAAGGGCAGTGGCTACTATAATATCATTCCTTCTAGAATCCATAAGGGTAGTGCCCAGCCTATACTCTATTCTCCGTAGCTGTGCTCACGGGACATTTTTTCTTTTCTCCTCCCTCTTCTGCTGTACTCTAAAGTCTTATGTACTGGATTTGGGGTCTGTCCCATTTGCTGAGGTCTGCAACTGAGCTATCCTGCTGTGACTGCTGTCCATACTCTGCACACGTGGTACATCTTCTGCCATGTGCAGGTGATGCTGCCCTTCAGTGAAGTTCCACAATGGAAACAGGTCAAAGGATTTTTTTCTGCAAAAGCTAATAATAATGCCATCTAAGAACAGTGATAACAAGTGGGCCTCTTAACATGCTAACCTGCCTGCCTTCACTCCCCCTGTCTGTATGCTGCTCTGTCTTGCACCCCTTCTTTATATGTTGCACATGAAAATGAATCATCATCATTGGATGTCCATAAGATGTGTACCCTCTGGGGAATGTATGCGTACTGATACATTAGCAGATATGAGCACACATGCAGCCTTCAAGTGCATTACTGAAACATTTTAGTATGGTATCAAAACATATAGGAACATAGGAACAATACTAGGCAAGTGATTGTGGGAACCATAAGATGGCTAACCACATACACCTTTAGGTAAACACACTTTAAAGTTCTATCCACCCTTTTTGAGCATTTAATAGTGTTCATATCAAAAATCAAGGAGGGCTGTACACGATACCCTCTGTGTCTATCTATCCAATCAGCAAGGCTAGCCTTAAAAGTAAAACTTTATTTAACCTGTAGTGGTAACTTATTAACTTATTCTATAGGCTGGGACTAAGCTGAATTAGGAACCTATCCTTCCAGTAAGTTTTTTTTCTTCCTTAGATCCCCAATATGGTTGTTTGTAGAGCCACTATTTTGGGGAAAAAATAACAGGTCAGATAGGAGTGGGGCTGTCATGGCCTGAAAAAAAAAGACATGGGTCACCTTAGAGTGGCCAGCAGACTACTGACAACCAGAAGATTCATGCTTGTCTATTGAGAATATCAAAGGAAAGACCTTTACTGTTCTTGGTTAGAAATCTATGGGGCCTTTCTAGCTATGTAGTACATGTTTGGATTTGCACATGCCATACAGGTCATTGCATTCAGTGATGGGTCTGGTAAGGAAATAGATGGATTTCCTGCTTGTGGTAGAAACATGATGAGCAAATGACAGAACTGTCTACATAAGTATCCAATTGTCTTATAAGGGTCTATATTACCACATCGAAACTTCAGTTCTCCGAATAACAAAACATCGACACTGAAACAGCAAAATATGAAAAGTACGAACAGACATTTCCGCAAATTGTTTCACAGGGAAAAAATTTGTTTGGCCGACCAACAACAAAACAAACTTTCAAACCCTAAGCATGTGCCCCCCACACCCCCGCTAACTAAATATAGCAACTCTGAGATCTCCCTACATTGGAGAAAAGGGCAAATTCCCGATAACGGCCAAGCGAATTTTCGATGTGGTAATATAGACCCTCTTATAACTGTGTCTGTCTGAAGAGGAGTATCTTTATAAAGAATGGGTGGGAGGAGCTTTTTTGAGTAACACTACTATGCTGTAGTTTTTACATTTAGGCACAAGACAAGACGAGCGCACACTGCAAAGTCCAACAAGGTTTAATAGCTGAGTAAAACAAGCTTACAGCAATCAGTAGTCTGGTAACTGCCAAGCAATAAAAAGTTAAAAATGATCTGGCTGCACAGAATCCAAGTCACAAAGTGTTTTTTTACATTTAAATTGAAACTGTTTTTTGGTACACCAGGCATGTATATATCCCTGCCTTTTCTAGTGCTGAATAACATCAGTGTATTAGTGGATAATAGTGCCCACTTTGCTGTCATCAGTAAACATGGTCAACCACCCTTTTGGGATATTAGCCTAGATATCTGCAAAATAAATGTCAAACAGGACAGAGTCCAGCAGTGAACCCTGGGGTGTCCTACTCATTATAAATTTACATTTAGGGAGAATACTAGCAACTTTCATGACTTGGGATCTGTTGAATAACTAATTTCATAGCCAATGGACAAAGTAGGGGTGCACATTAAGTTTGAATATTTTTCAGTAATATCAGCATGAGGGATAGCATTGGGGATAGTGTCAAAAGCCTTGACCAGGTCAAGATAAACAGTGTGCATTAAATGACCAATGTCCATATCATCTGTGACCTTTTCAAATAAACTTACTAGGTTCAGCAAACAGATCCAAACTGGGTGGTGTCTGCATCAGCTAAGTTACCTATGTCTCCATAAATGAGTTTTGCCATGATATGCTCCATGGTTTTCCTACTAAGGCTGTTGAGACTAATGTGCCTATAATTACACAGGTCTATAGAGGACATGCCCTTGTCTAGGGGTAATCACAGTGGCTGTTCTCCAGGCGTCAGGCACAGATCTTGTCGATAGGCTGAAGCTGAAGAGTTTGAGTAGAGGCTTGGATAATGAATACTTGGCACTAATGAGAATCCAGCTTTATAAGTTTTCTGGTCCCATAGAGGTATTATTTTTAGCTTTTGACAGGGATTCTAGAACTTGTTCCAAAGTGATTTCATGGAAAAAAGTACATTTTCAATGATAGCGAAGGCAACAATGTGTGTAGGTGTGCTAAAGTTAGCCTTAAATGTGTCTGTTAATATATTGACTATATCATGGGAATGGGAATGTGTGATAGTATTATGGATGACACCAATGCATTATTGGACATTATTCTTTCACTTCCTGATATAAATAAAGAAAGATTTGTATTTTTGGTAGCAGTAACAGCCATAAGTTTGTGTTCTGCTTTACATTTTGTAAAAGTTCTCATGTTTTCCTTGCTGGCATATTTCAGTGCAGTCTTGAGGAAGAAGTGTAGGGATTTCTTTCAAATTTTAATGAGTTTCTTTTATTTCTTTTAGTATATAGATTATTAATCCATGAGTTCCACCAAAGAGAATTATCCCTGCATTTGCCATTATATTTATTGCAGATGGGAACTGACTTTTATATGCTGCTGATTAGGTGCAGGCAAAGGTTAGAGGAAAATGCAGCAGCTCTCTCAGGTTGGTTTGCCTGCAATACCTTATCCGGATCCTTTACTGAATCCTGACTAGACCACATTTTAAGATGTGCACATCATAGCTGCATATTTATATGCTGAAATCAGTACTGGGGTTATTGTTCATTTGCCCAATAAGAGAACTGGCACTGGTATGTAGTGCTCCAGAGCATTTTAGTTGCAGAATCTACTAATTAAGCAGTTCAGATACATTTACTTCAGGTAAACCTCATTAGCTATGCAGAGAAACTTTGTATAAAAATGCACTTAAAAATCTGTGAAAATCCAAGATGAATTGGTATTATGGCTTTGTTTGGAGAGCAGCTGAGGACTATTTTGCAACATTCTGGATGTAGCATCATTTTGCAACTAACTAAAGTATGCTTTCTGTTAGTACACAAATATTGTAATGTATCATTCAGCTATTCTGCCATGTATCTATTGTGTGTGTGTGTTATGTAGAATGAGATCAATGCTCTATCCCAGTTAAATTTACTACCAAATTCTATGCACATTTAAATATCTGCATAGATGCAGATGTCCCTCTTTGAAGTAAATACAATGCCAATTATAAAACTAAACAACTATGGTAGAATCCACATATAAACAGGCTCTATAGTAAAATTAAAAAATAATGGCATATAAGAAAATAAGTTTAATTCTCATGATACCAAAAATGCTCTTGGTAAACTTAACATGGAACTCCGGACCCTGATCAAATCAATCAAAACCAGATATGAGGTGAAAATAGCCACTCATGCAAAAGACAAGCACAAAGTCTTCTTTAACTATATTAGAAACCTCAGAAAAAATTCCCAGCACAGCACACAGCTATTAGTAAATGACATTACATGCTGAAAACCAAAGTACATAGGCAGTCTACTACTGGACAACTTTAGCTCAAAATTTGCCCCTACCCCACTCCCCTCTCATATTCTCCAGAACACATACCCATGTGTACACCTACACTCAAGTCTCCAAAGAACAGGTCATCAATGCACTATCGAAGGCTAAGAACACTACTTCTGTGGGACCAGACAATATACCAGACTGCCAAATGACCAGCCTGAAAAAGGACTTATCAGAACCCCTACAGAAGATATTCAATATCAGACTCCAAACAGGCTTTGTGCCAGATGAATGTAGAGCAGCAATAGTCATCCCTCTGCACAAAGGTGAGGTGTCAACAGACCCTGGCAGTTATTAACAATTAAGTCTAACCATCCTTATCTGCAAGGGGTTGTGACTTGACAGGGGTTGGGGGGTTGCATAATGGCAAAGGTGTTTGTCTTACAGACACAAGGTACAGGAGTTAATCCCCACCTTTGTAAGGGAAATTGGTTAGACTTAAAATGGACCACAAAGGCAGCTAGCCTAGTACTTGCTTATGATGCTATGGAAAGGATCATTATCCAATCAATAAATAAGTATTTAGGTAACCTTGACCAAAGACTGTTCAGATTCATCAAGGTTAGATCCCTACTTAACCTGGTTGACTTCTTTGAGGAGATTCATGAAACAATGGATGAAAGCAAATCAATACACACCATATAGCTACACCTTGCAAAGGTGTTCAACACCATCCCATACTTAGGTATTGTAGATAAACTCTTCCAGCTAAATGTAAACATTCAAAATAGAACCCAGGAAATTAGTGTGGGCTTCTCCACCTCCACCAAAAGTCCCATCAGTAGTGGTGTACCCCAGGGTTCAGCCCTCTTTGGCATTTCTTTCTTGGTGGTCAAAGCAAATATTAATGGTTTATAGCTGACTGCATTTGCAGATAACTTTAAACTTGGCGCCATCATTACCTCCCTGGAGAATTCCACGATCCCCCAAGAAGGCCTTTCCCAAACAAATAGCTGGTGTCAAATCCACAGTTAAACTAAATGCCAACAGATTTGTAACAGTATCCTTTGGTGAGTAAAACTTCCCTTGTAACTATCACATCAATGACACCCCACCCCGACCCCCGAACGTTGATCCAGTAGTCGAGCATCTTAAAACCTATGTAGACAATAAACTGTCAATTGATTACTTAATTTTCTTAAATAATGTCCTTGTATAATGGTGGCATGGTGTTTTTCCACTTTGTTTATGAATCCAAGGGCTTTCTTGATGTACTGCTCATGCGTATGGGACTTTCGCTCCCATGCTTATGTGGTATATCAGTGCTTTGGAAAGGAAATAACATAGAAAGGAAGATCTCTGTTTTTCCTTTTTTTAAAAATAAAGGTTGAAATTTAGACACTTTAGAGGTACAAGAGAGACAGGATGGAGTAAATAAAAGGAAAATCCGGTACGTTTCTTTAGTTTTGAATAATGTACCTGGTATTTTCTCTGTACTTCTCTCTCATGCATCCAGACTGTCCAGATTTGAAATTTTATTATTATTATTTTTTTTTATGGTCAAGAAATCTAAAAAAAGTTATAGCATATATTAATAGAAGAAAATCCAGGCGGCCAGACTTTTTTCCATTGGTATATGCTCGATTTACAGGTGCACTGGTTGGGCTGACCAATCAGCATGCTCATTTTTGAATGTTAATGGCCAGTCATTGTATAATGCTTAGGTAGTATTAAGTAGATCTGGGTGAAGTATGAGTGAGGAGTACTTGATATAGTGAATGATATGGTAGGTATTGTTTGGGCAGATAGTAATGGATGTTAGAAGGAGAAGGAAAACTATGTAGTTAGGACAGAAAGTGGGGTACATTTGGTGGTAAAGAAGAGAAAGATGCAAGTATGAAGAAAGTATATTAGTAGTGTGTGTTATTGTTGGAAAGAAGACAGCGCGAGGTAGGAGGAATGTTGGTAACTATTTAGTGTGAGGGTAGAAATTAGAATGAGTGTCTTTAAGAGGATGATGTTATCTAGTTAGAACAGGGTGTGGATAGGATTGAATACATGTAGGTAATAGTGAGGTTGCTGGGAAACTGAGACTTGAAGGGAGAGAAACAAATCAGAAATCACCCTCTGTATGAGTTAATTGGCATACACATCCTCAGTGAGTAAAAGCATTTTCTGGTAACCTGATCCATTAGGCTGGCTTTATATGCTAGAGAAAATAGCAGTGAGAAATATTTTAAGAAATAAATAATTGTTTGTTTCTGTCTTTCGGCTTTTCCCGGTTAGGGGTCGCCACAACGGAACTCCGGTCCGCTAATGATTGGTAGTTGATTTTTACATGCCAAGTTACCAGCCCTGATGCACAACCTTCAACGAAGGTACACCCATTCACGCATGTCTCCACGCAGAAGACGCTCTAGCTGTGAATCGAACCGGACAGTGTCTTATTGTGAGGCGACAATAAATAATAATAATAATAATAAACATAGTTATTTGATTAAATCAGAATGAGGGAGGAAGCACAGCAGATATTATTTAGTGGTTATAAATATTTTTATTTACTCCCTGAAATTCTCCACACAGTTGTCAAATGGAAGGGAAAATAGATGAAGAGAGTACATTTAAATTGCAGTTCTGTGAGCCTTTGCTAAGTCAGGCAGTTAATAAACACTTTACAACTTATTTAATTATTTGTTGGACCCTGTCAAGTGCTGTGCTCATTACATTCAAGTATTTATTTAAAAGGAAGAAAAAAATGTTCCAAAGTTTTTTTTTTTTCAGAAAAAAAGAGAAAAGTCTCAAATCCAGACAGGGCTAGGCCAATTTATAATATAGATCAAATCCGTAATTACAGCTCAGTAAGCATAGCAATTACTTTAAAAAACTCAGAACTTTCATATGAAAGAGCCTTTATAAACTAGCAATGAGACTTTTGTCAACACTCTTACCAGAGGAAAGAAAGAACAGAAGGAATGGACATAACCAAACTAACAGATAGACGGGGCTTAACTTTGCACTTAGTGAAAATACCTTCAGTGAAGTGTACAGTTATTACCCATAATGATTTTAATGATCCAATTACCATAGCTTTTGCCAGTCATTTACATAGTCAGTTTTCACCAACCTGTTACCTTTTTCCCTTGATATGCTAGTCACAGTCCCTCCTCCCTGCTCTAAGCTTTTCTTCAGTCAAATCAATGTGCAAATAATTGGTTCAAATAATTGTTCTAATGCCTTTTTTATCTAGGGTATCTTGAAAACTACTTTTTCTTACTTCCTGCAGAAACAAATGCAATATTCTATGGTAAACTTCTTGTGACCTCACCCTACTTATGTAACATATGTGAACTCATGTATTATTGTTTATTTCTATTTTATTGTGCCTTTTTGTCTGGATTATGGCTGAAGAGAGCCCTCGGACTATGTTACCTACTTTTTAACAAATAGAAAATAAATGAATAATAAATCTCATTTTTTCTACATGCTGTTAATAGCTTCCTAACTTCTAATCAACTCATGGAAGGTCAAATGGCCTTTCATCATACACAAACTGTAGAACATCCTACTCACTGAAGTTTCAAGGTATTGAGAAGAAGAACATTGAGGTGAAATGTTACAAGAGACAAGGAAGATGGCAGCAGAGTGCATGCACTACTGGAGGTTAAGGAATACTTTTGCATCTCTTGCTAGTGAGCTGCTCATTGGTGTAGTGGTATGATTTAAAGAAGTTGGAAAACAGTGTCAGTAGTTTAGATCCCCTCAGAATTGTGTATTTTGTTTTTCATTTCAGCCACCACACGGACCTCTGGACCCATTCAATAAAACGATCACCAGGATGGTATTTTCTGTTCCTGAGGGATGGGACTTTGTGCTACTGAGGGACTCGTTGCTGCATTTTTTAATGTATTTATTGTTTTATTTATTCCAGTTGGTAGTGACGCAAGATGCTTATTTGCTGTATGTGTACATTTATTTACCTCTATCTCACTGTTTCCACTGCCTCACTGTTCTTACCACCACCTTGATGTTCCTCTTGCTAGTATCTTGATTTGTCACTAATCAGGCCATTCAACTGCTTGTTTCCAATTACATGCCATTCAATCTCATATAAGCCAGTTAGACGTTAAGTTACCATGGTCAACAACTAACTACTCGATTATTATCTCACTGACCCAAAATCCCCAAAGTTATGAGTTCATGACCATATTTCAAATTCATTCATTGCAATGGGAGGCTACAGTAAACCAGTTAAAGTTTTCATCCTTGCATGCCATTTCGCTTTTCCCTTTGACTGCAGAGTTAGTGCATTTCATTAAGTGTGTATGGTGGTGAAGTCACCAACAAAGAAGTAGAAGGGGTTTACCCCACAGAAAAATGGTAGTACTTTTCCTTGCACTCATTTAACCCTGGCAGCTTTATTTGCAATCAGGTTGGAGTGATGAGTTTGCATTTTGTGGTTCAAGAGTTAGCTACTTGTAGTGGGTCCATAAATTCCATTACATTTGTCCCTCAGCAGTCTGTTTATCTATAGCTTATTTCCAGCCTCTGACTTCTTTTCCAGGGGGAAAAAAGTTGATCTCTCTTTGCTTCCCAACACACAGCCTACCCTCCATCCACTTCACTGTCCTAGTCATTTTCCTCTGTACTCTCAAATGTTTTGTCCCAAAACATTAAAATGCTCTTTTCATAAATCTACCTCAAGAATACAAATAGTGTATCAGAAAACAAATCATTTTTTGTGAAAATTCGTGCTTCTTTTTTTCTCTTTTTGTAATGTTCATGTTGTTTACATGAATGTTTTGGAGCAAGGCTTCTCCTTCAACTTATGGCGTGTCTCTGAAGTGAGTCCACAGATCAAAATGTCATCGGTAGTTCTCACTTCCCTATTATCTTTTAGATGGTCTCATCACTGATTCTCACTTCCTTAGTTCAAAGACAACCCATGGACAACTTACTGGATGGGGTTTTAGAAAACGTCAGTTGCTGATGAAATTCCATAAATGAGCCTTTGTTGTTATGTGTTAATTCAGGTGGAAGCTATAGCCTACCGGATACCATTCTGTACTGAGATCAGGTTTGGATACTGTAGTTGTAACATTAAAAACATTTACAGTGTCTTCAGTTGTTGTAGAGAAATGTGGACTAGATTCAGAAAGGTTTATCTCAATACAGAAGCCTTAACACAACAGATTTATCTATACTGTATATATTTATATTCCACACATAATGCATATGATTCAAATGTTCCAGATGCATTTGAGGGCTAGACCTAAATCTCTTAATACTCTTCGTGATAGCTAGGATGAGGTACAGCAAAGAATTATTTGAAATTTTATTTCCCTATTCACATTTGCAGGGTCACATTTCTTGACTATGTAACTTAGTCTGGTATTGTGTATATCATAAGCTTCTCCTGCAAATTGTCTGAATTAAAGAAAGCAAGATATACACCTCATAATTAATATTAATGTTTGGGAGGAAATATTCCTAAGTAATCTGATTGGTTTGTCATTCTTGTCTTTGTATCTGCAAGAGTGTTTCAGAAATGTCCCATGCTTGCTCATCAGCATAGGACAAAAAGAAAGGTATATTTCCTCTCATCATTTTCTATATCAGCTGCTATCGAAAAGTTTAACATCTGGGGATGTGGCCAAGATGGCTAACTGACAGCAGCAACTGGTGAAAGCTCTGTGATGGAAAACTTTTTCTGACAAAAAAAATCTATTTAAAAAATAAGAATTTGGAGATACTTGATAATTATTTATATTCAACAATAGTAAAAAAAAAGATTTGTAGTTTGGAGTTCTTCAAAAGCTATAATTTTCCTGTCAGAATTCCATCTGCTTCCTTAAGGAAGACGAAACTACAACTTGAGACAATTAAAAAATGGTACTCAGGATTCTCCTGTTAAAAAGACATCAAGTCATTAATATATATCATGCAGGATATATCAATACAATGGACAAACTGGATACTAAAATAGAAAGTTTTAAAGAAGAATGTAGGAAGAAGATAGACCATTTAGAAGCTCGTATGAAACAGCAAAGTATACAAATTAACAGTATAGAAGAAGCTTTACATGATTGTGAAGAGAGAATAACTGAAGTTGAGTCTCAGACTGAATTCCTTTTAAGGCAAAATAACTGGCTTATAGATGGAGATGATGATTTAGAAAATAGACTGAGATGAAACAACATCAGAATATATGGCATAGCTGAAAATATGAAGAAGACAACATATTAAACTTTTTAACAACCTGGCTGCATAAAATCTTGAACTTACCTGAAACTTTATATTTTGGGATAGAAAGAGCTCATAGATCTTTCATAATGTCTTAAAAAAGGAAAGCTCACCTCAGTGTTCAGTAATATTTAAATTTATGTCCAGCATGGAAAAAGATCATCATCTAACCCAACTATTAAAAGAGTTGAGCATGTAATTAGATTTGACAATGACTCTTGCAGTAAAGTAATGAATAAAAGGGAAACCTGCTTGCCACTTAGTAAAGAACTTAAGAATAATATTAAAGCTTCTTTATTGGTTCCTGCAAATATAAACATCTTTCTTCCTGAAATAATCAACATATTTGGTACACTGGAAGAGTCATCAGCATTTGTTAATAAAAATAAAATTCTCAATAATACTGAAGAAATGGACTGGAATGCTTCATCCCTTAAGACACAGAGTGACTTGAGTTCATGGAAAACTGCTTCCAAAGTTAAAAAGCTTGAAAACAACTGACTTTTTTTCTGACTACATGAACTTTTGATTTTGAAATAATAGATTTATACTTTAATTGAATAATTTATTTATGAGTATAAGCTTCAAATCAACTGTAAGCATGTATCAATGGTTTAAACTCAAGTATTTTGCATGATTAGCAATACAAATGTTAAGTCTTATTATACTTACAGTGAAAGACTTAAATGTATTTCATTGGAACAAAACTTATAAATGCATTCCTAAATGTTAAGGGTATATTCCTCTTGTTGGAATGACATTAAGTTATAATTTATAGAATGGGAAACTTTAAACCTATTTAAGATTAAAATGTTATTTGTATTTGGTATGTACATTATAGTGTTAAATAAATGTCAGATCTAAACATTATGGCAATTAGCAGTGCTAAAGTGTTAGAGACTGTGTTTTGTTTGTTTGTTCTTTTATAACACATTCATTTCACAGGTCATATATGAAGCACTTAGCACGTAAAAATGAGCTTGAGATCAAAAGAACACTTTAGTTATCTAAAACTATTTGAGCCTTACTTGCTTTGCTTCCTGCCTGCTTCTCAAGCTTTTTGATGAAAATTTGGGTTTTAGAAGAGTTCAAAGGTCAGCACTGATGTTTGTGAAATTAGGAAGTGAATGAATCACAGCTGTGATGATAAAGAGAAGTGAGGAGAACTGAATCACACTATTTGTCAGAGTATTTTCTATTTGAGTTTTATATGTGAGAAATCTATTCACAATAATTTTTAACTTTAAAAATATTTATTTAGAAGTGATGGCTTGAAAACACAAGAGTTATAGTAATGTTAAGCATTGTGCTATCTCTGATATATGGTTTAATTGCACTTTACTGAAAGTTAATAGATTATCCTGCAGTGTTATCAGCCTCAACTGTGTATACTAATAGGAAGGAGTAAGTTAGATGTTTGTCACTGATAAAGATAGATTGGAGGAATTAGGAAATATGAAAAACTTAAAGAAGAGAATAACAGTTGCTTCAGGTAATGAATTGTCATTTTTTATGTGCTGTAATTAAACACTAATGTCAGGATATGAAACTCAAACTAGAACAGCAGTGCATAATTACTAGAGGCTTACATTTAAGTCAGATGGACAATAATTCATTTTATTTATAGTTAGACTACTTATACTATTAGAAACAATAAAAACAGTAAGCATCTTTTGAATAATATGCAAATGTACAAGGCAAGAAAATTCCTTTATGGAACATTAATAAAAAGTAATATTAGTAATTTAAGAAATGTATACACCTGCTGCAATCTCTAATAATGTTACTTCTTGATTGCAGAAAGTAAAGTGAGAAATGATAATTAAATAGCTCTTTGATGGGGTAGAGTATCAGATAACAAATAAGAGAGAAAATAATAAATTGGATAGCAAATTGCATATAAAAAAGTAGTGCATTAAATACACACGGACATGGAAGTACAATAGAAGTATAAATGCTCATATCATTTTTGCAGAAATATGAAAAAATCATGAAAACTTGAAATCTAAAATATGGTTACATAAATTCTAAAGCTTTCTGCATATTGTACATCACTGGATTTACTAGGATTACAAGAACTAACTTATTTTACAAGTTCAGAGATGAAATGTGTATGCTTTATTGTTGAGTTAGAGCTTTATTTTCTGATAAAGAGTAGTGTTTATTTTCCGAGATGTTTGAGAATGGGAAATGAGAACTTGGTTTGAAATAAGCATTAAGAAATGTTTAAATCCATTATAAGCTACAAACATTCTCTGATTGTGTCAAGTAGCAGGATAATTCCTTCAAATGTAGTAATACATACATTCTGTGAATTAATTTAATAAGTAAAAGGGATTTCAGATGTTTTGATATTTACTATACTAAAGGTGCTATGCAAATTCTTTCCCTAAGATTCAAGAATGGCTGGTTTCCATGCAGGAACAGTCTAGGAATTCCTGCATGGAAAATGGCCACCGAGCAATTCAGGAAAGTGTCGTTTTCACGTGCATGAGCAGCCCAACACTGTTCCTGCACGGAAAGCCGTACGGGATGCAAATCACCTCATTTGCTGGTAAAAAAACATGCAAATTAGGTGATTTTGCGATCCACGAAGCTGGCCATACTTCGTGCAGAAACAGTGTCCAAGCAGAAATGTATTCAGTTAGTAAATGAATACATTTCTGCATCTGAGCAAACGGAGGCAGGACAGCTCATGGAAAGCATGTATTACAGTCAAACACACATGCCAATGGCCAAATATAAGGCCATTGGCATTAATAAATGTTTATTTTTTATTAAATTAAACTTTTTTTTTTTTTGGGGCCAATTACGGCCATTTAAGCTTAGGGCAGCAGTGCGCAAACAGGATAGTGCCGAAAATAAAAAAAAATGAGAAAAATCAATTTTAAGTTAATTCTGCATTTTGCCATTACAGTCAATGGCATGCAGAATGTAAACAATACCAGGGAGCACTGGTTGTCAAAGGGAAAGGGTCCGTCTAAGTGCAGTAACTAAGGACTTACACACTGGGCTATGCAAATGAGGGGAGTTATACTGAATCACAGATTTCCTCAAAATGTCAGCTTGTACCTAACCATGTAGGTGCAGCAATACAACAGTGCAAGTATAAGAGCTGAATGACTTTATAAGGGTGTGTGTCATGCTTGCTGTAAGCTCATTGGAGCTCTGTCACCCGTGTTTACCCTTAGCCAAGCACAGCTAAGGAAGGGGGTGTGTCTGAGGCTACATTGTTTTATTCCATGAAATACAGAGCATGTTCATGTCCAGGGAGGGTCAGTTCTGCTTAAAAGTGCTTACATTAGCTAAATGGTGTGCACTGTGCACAGCGGGCCTAAAAAAAATATTTACATTTGAGCACCAGGTATGTGCTGCCTGCCTCGGGACTTAAATAGGGAGGAAGTGGGAAGAGGAAACAGCAGTAGGAAGGCAATCAAGGAGAACTACCATAGCTGGCAGGTGGAATGTATCAGAATTAGCCAATTACACATGCAGCAGCCCAGGACACTAATATAAACTATGCAAACACCCTACAGACTGTTTTTTCCCACAAACTCTACACCACCAGTCTGTACACAGACGAGGTATTTTTAACTGGCAAAAATAATTAAATATGTTAGAGGCTGCTGCTGCTTTACTCCATCAATATGTGCTAGAGACTGAGGGTGGTGAGGAGGAGAATGCTGACAACAAACCCACAATGAGGAGGAGGAGAAGAGTGTACAGACCCAGGGTAACCTACCAGGGCCTACATGAGCTGGAGATAGTAGAGCGCTATAGGGTGGACAGGGACATTCTACAGCAAATTGTTGAGCTGTGCCAGCCACACATTACACACAGAACTAATAGAGGGGAACCCATCCCAGTGGATACCAAGGTATGTCTAGGCTTAAGAATACTAGCCACAGGTATCATCCAAAGACCAACTGGGGATATCAAGGGGGTCTCACAGGCATCAGCATCCAGGGTACTCCACCAGTTCCTGGTTGCCAATGAGCACATTTATTTTCCTCACCACCCGTGAGGTGCTGGCCACACGTATGCATCTGTTCCACCATATAGCAGAATACCCTGAGGTAGTTGGTGCTATAGACTGCAAGCACAACCATATCAAATCACCACCTAGTGAGCAGGGCAGGTCTACATAAACCGTAAGGGCTTCCCCTCCATCAACTGCCAGGTTGTGTTTCATGCCCAGGGCATTATCATGAATATGTGTGCTGGCAGCCCTGGAAGCTATCACAACTCTCACATCTGGCATTGTTCACAGCTGTATCAGGCATTTGCCAGGGGGGACATCCCATATGGCCATCTAGTGAGGATGTTAGCTATGCACTGGAGCCATGGCTGATGACACCCATCAGAAATGCACACACACCCAAGCAAAAACACCATAATGAGGCACACACACACACACACACACACACACACACACACACACACACACACACACACACACACACACACACACACACACACCAAGATCATTGTAGAGCATGTGTTTGGGATGCTCAAGTCACGGTTCTGCTGCCTTGATATATCCAGTGGAGCCTTGCAGTACTCTCCAGCTACATGTACACAAATGTGCATAGTATGTGCCATACTACACAATATGATCCTGAGGAAACAGCTGCAGCAGGAACAGCACGGGGCAGGGCCACACAGCCCCCCACCATTGCCAAGGCCAGCACAGGTACAGAGGGACTCGGAGGAGGAACATCCTGAGCCTGCCCCTGTAGGCAGAAGGAGGCATGCACAGTATGCCCAGGCCTTGGCAAAGAGGCAATGCATAGCACACACACACACACTTACACTGTAGGGACCCAGGGACTGATACCTCTCTTCGACTCACACATACACTAAAAGGGATTCCAAACATGACACTACCTGAGCTTTACCATGTACAGGGAGTGTACTATGTGCATCCAACATAGTCAGCCCTCCAGCACTGTCCTCAATACTGGCCCAGCAACAAGGTAAGTCACTCTTCCTATCAATTACTGAATGGAGTAGTATGTTCTCATGCTTGTATGTATGATATGGATGCAAGCATGCAAGGGAATTGGGTGGCTGAATGGGATAGCATAAGACAGCTATAAATGGACAACTGGAAATTCATAACAAATACTGGTGTCAACATACTAGGCAGCACTACACAAAGTGACAACCCTCACTGCAGTACATGTGATGGCCCAAAGAACTGTGGGTGTCAATAGGTCACACACATGGATGTCAATGAGGGTCACATATCCACCACCACCCTCACCCAGCAGGACAGGTGTAGATGACCATGAAGAAAGGTTGGGCTAAGGCCCCCAAATGATGGCAATGGTGAACAGCCCCCCCCCCACCAGACCTACGCAGACATACTGCAACAGGTCTAGTAGTTGCATTCCAGTTCTGAAGGGGAAGAAGTCTGAAACTGAAATATATGCCACTAAGATCTAACATGTGTACTCTACTGATATGCCCCCTGTCTGCATGATAGGTCACAATACAATATGCAATGGAAGCCATCAGAGTAACCGAAATACCAGTACAGTCATATCAAATGTTAAAGTCTGCAGGTGTGCACCCCGCCCCACAATCCCATGTAGAAATGCAGTAACAGGTGGCCTGCAGCACTCTCAAATGGCCTACAGTCCTCTGGCAAAGGCTCATGCCTCACCCATAGCGCCAATGTATGGAATGTTAGGGGGTCCCAACTAACAACCTAACAGTAAACAGAAAAATATTGCAAGGCCATGTTGATAAATGCCAGTAGCATGCCTCCCCATGTCCTACTGCAAGGACTGTGGATCAGACCATAACTACTACTGGGATAAATTCCCAACTATAGGGATACCGCTGAGATATTGCTTACATAATGTTAGGTGGAGGAGAGAATAACATAGGGGGGTGTAAAAGCATGGATGTCATGGAGTGCATGAAGTCTGAAACTCTAATGTCCACCCATACTACTGCCAACTGCAAACCCATGAATGAATAACCACAAAACCACTTGTAAACCACAATGTGAAGGTAAACTGACCAGATATATGAGTCTTGTCTCTGGATAACCTGGGTGTATCTGTACAGCTGAGAGGTATGGCCCCAGCAGGATATGGCCATTCCGTGAAGTTGAGAAAAGCACAAGGAGAAGAGCCCCAGCCAGCATACTAACAAGGTGCTGTACCATTTACACAGAACCAGCGGTGTATGTCTATTGTCTTTAGCTACCCCTGCACAATGGCAGGTGTGTGCCAGAATGCATAGTCTATATGCCTCAGAATATTGGTCTCAGCTTCATTCATCTTGTACTTCCCAGTAAATAACTGTGAGCAAAGAATGATAACTGTCAGTAGTTGATGACAAGACACATCACAGTGTAAAACAGTACATATGTCAGAATATCTATGCTACAACCAAACATGTCACACAAGCAGCACAGACAGCAATAGTTACAGTATTGTCTGTATGTTAAGCCCATTGTGTCTCCATATTTGCAACCTATCTGCAGATATCCTGCAGAAATAGGTTGCTAGATGTAGCTGTAGCACACAAAACCCTGAACTGGAGTCCAACCCTCCATGGAATGGATGCATGCACTTAATATAGAAGGTCTTACTGGGCATGCTCCTACAATTAGAGAAATGAAGCCCATGTCTCACAACACAGTGTACTACAGATATTGGTTATTCTCAGCTGCCTGTGCACACACACCAAATTGTACACCATTGAGACTTCACACACACACATTGTATAGGAATACACACACACACATATCTAAGGCCAACATAATATAATATATCAAACATGCACACACATAGATGTGGGGAAGAGAAAGACAGACAGCGACAGAGAGAATTCCATTATGAGGCCTGTTCCACCCACTACACATCCCATTGGCCTATATCACATGATGTGCTGATGTCATTCACTGTAGAAATACCTTTGGTTAGCCCTCAGCCCATAGTGTCAGTGGTGCTTGTGATAACTGTGTAACATGACAGTACAAATAGGTATCCATGTAGCAGTTGTAATCTCAGTCCTGTCAAATGTAAAGTGTGTGTGTGTGTGTGTGTGTGTGTGTGTGTGTGTTTCTAGATGAATGTGGTTGAAGCCATTCACACTCACTAAATCTCCCGTACCCCTCCTTCAGCACTACTGCTGATGTCACTCACCTTCAAAGATACCTTTGGACAGCTCCCCAGCATATACCCTCTGTGGCGTTTGTGATAACTGCGTTGTGCTATAATGTAGCAAACTAGTTAGGTAGGAGTTCCAATCCTCATCATGGCAACTGTGTGAATGTGAGTGTTCGTGTGAGAGAGTGTGGGTAACCTTGTAGAGACCGGATTTTGTGGTCATTCACACTTACAACACTTCCTTACCCCTCCTTTAGCACTGCTGCTGATGTCACTCACCTTCAAAGATACCTTTGGACAGCTTTCCAATATATAAGCTGTGTGGTGCTTGCGATAACTGTAATACTATAGTGTAGCAAACTAGTTAGGTAGGTGTTCCAATCCTGGTCCTGGCAACTGTGTAAATGTGAGTGTTTGTGTGAGAGAGTGTGTGTATCCTTGTAGAGACCTGATTTTGTGGTCATTCACACTTACAACACTTCCCTTACCCCTCCTTTAACACTGCTGCTGATGTCACTCACCTTCAAAGATACCTTTGCACAGCTAATCTTCAAAAATGCAAAACTAAGCAAAAAAAAAAAACAGAAGATGGCACAAATGAAAAACACCACTTTTAATCTGAGTGCTTTCATACAAAACAGTGACATGTACATTCCTAAAACAACTGTCATTACTAAGGATTCTTCCATTACTAATAAAATATATGACTATATAGTTTATACATATTAAAAATTAAAATAAAATATGTATATATATATATATATATATATATATATATATATATATATATGTTAAAATAAATGTGTACTTATATACGTGTATACATCTATAATGAATGAAAACCTCACACTTGAAGAACATGAGCTTTTATGGCAACTTCGTATTGATGCCCATATATTTCCAGGGCTCAATGAATTCTGTTCCATTAACTGTTTACTTAAATTAAAGGCTTTAGATAGATGAGGGTTAATATTTACATCTGAAGCCTAACTACACATTACTAGATGTATTTTCTAGATTTAATATTGTTTCTTCATGTATATTCTTTTTTATATATTTATGTTTTAGGCTATTAATGTGTTTTTTAACTTTGAAGATGTAAAAGGACAAGCATCAATGTTGGTGTTAGTAGCTGGTCTCAAAGTGTGAGGTTTTTATTCATTATAGATGTATACACATATATCAGTACACATTTATTTTAACACACACACACACACACATATATATATATATATATATATATATATATATATATATATATATATACATATTTAATTTTAATTTTTAATGTGTATAAAAATATATATTCATATATTTTATTAGTAATGGAAGAATCTTTAGTAATGACAGTTGGTTTAGGAATGAAACCTTATCTAGTGTATGCATATTGTCTTATTTGTAAATGGATGTATACTGCTTTAAAAATTTTTAGAAAAAGTGGATTGATTTCAGTTTAACAATTAACTTGACTATTTAAGGGAATTGTATAGGGATCTTTGTGTCTGAAGAAGTACATGTCACTGTTTTGTATGAAAGCGCTCACATTAAAAGTGGTGTTTTTTCATTCATGCCATCTTCTGTTTTTTTGCTTACCTTTGCACAGCTCTCCACATGTAAGCTCCGTGGTAGGTGTGATAAATGCAAAACAATGTAGTAGCAATATCTGCATAGGTATGGGTTTGAATTTCATCCCTGGCAAGTGTTTTGTGTGTACAGGTTCACTTCAGAAGCTCGAAATACTGAAATCTTGAATTTCAGTATCTCGAGCCCAAGAAGTCGAATCCACATAATAGCGAAAGTTTAGAAGCGTGAAATTCAAAACCTCGAATACCGAAGGTTTTGAATTTTGCGCTTCTAAGGTTCCACTATGGTCATGTATTCAGGTAAGTGTGTGTGTGTGTGTGTGTGTGTGTGTGTGTGTGAGTGTGTGTGTGTGTGTGTGTGTGTGTGTGTGTGTGTGTGTGTGTGTGTGTGTGTGTGTGTGTGTGTGTGTGTGTGTGTGTGTTAAGGGGTTTGGGTAGGGGCTGTGGTGTGTGTCAGTGTGTTTTGTTGCTGTGATGTGTGTGTGCGAAGAGAAACTAGCTTGTGTGGTGGTGTTTTGTGTGTGTTTGTATGTAGTGCAATCTTGGAGTGAGAATATTTAAGTAGGGGGGTGTGGGGGGTGCAGGGTGGCTTGCCCCCCTGCTTTCATGTAGTAGAGTGATGTGTCTGTTTGTGTGGTGGATGGTGTGTGTTTGTATGTAGTAAAACCGCGGAATTATAAACCTCTGGTATTCGAGGTTTTGAATTTCGCAGTTTTAAGTTTTCATTGTTTTGTGGATTCATCTTCTTGGGCTCGAGATACTGAAATTCAAGATTTCGGTATTTCAAGTTTCTGAAGTGAATTCGTGTGTACATATATGTATATCTGTAACTCAAAGATTTTGGTCCCATTTACACCCAGTACACATCTCAGTGCCTGACTCCACTTTAGACTTACCTGTTGGCAATCCTAAACCATGTAAGGTCAGTGGTGCATGTGGTAAATGCATAATCATAATGGTCCATAAAGATAGTTAGACAGAGGTTTGAACCTCACTCCTGGTAAATGTGTGTGTAGGGTAAAATATTTTTTGGAATCTCTCACCTACTACATCACCCAATACCAGTATTTACAAAGGCTGGTGATGTTCCTCACCTTAGAAGTACCTTGGGACAACATCCATCCTATGAACTCCGTGGCACATGCGATAAATGCGGTGCACTGTAGTAGCAATACATAGCTAGGTAGAGGTTTGAAACTCAGCACTGGCAAATGTGTGTGGGGGAGGAGGTTTGAAACTCAGTACTGGCAAGTGTGTATATGTGATAACAGGATCCATTGGGGGGAGGGTTTTGCCAAATTATTATATTGAGGACCTAGTATATGTCACAATGTCCACATTACAAGGCCAACAATTGTCAAACACCATAGAGGTTGACGTAGACAATCCACAGCCCTAAATGTGGCAGTATGGATTAGTGAACAATATAGGCAACCCTTCTATTACACAGACACCACTCTCTACCCATGTATCATACACAAACACACTTGGCTAGGCAACAGCCACTATATCTGTAGTTCTCCTGCATATTGCCTCATAGATAGTACCCATGGTGTGATTGCAGTGGACTACATGCCTGTTAACCACAACAGTGCCACTGACATCAGAAAGTACTTTGATGTGTTACATCTCCTAACTGTGTGTTATCCAGCAAGTAAAAGGACATGGCACCCTGTTCCATCCCCTCAGTAGCCCAATGTGTACAGTGGCCCTTTTGCCATTTTCCCCACTTGACACCTGCAATAACTGTACAGTCTACAAACATACCCCACAAAGGGACTACCATGCCTTATACACATAACCTGTATGGACAGATGCCAATAACTCCACTGAATACCCGTATCATACTGTCAATGTAGGTGCAATCACTACCTCAGTTACATAGCCAGGTCCCACCAAATGAGGTCAGGAATGCTACATTAAAAGATACCAATCTGTCCACACAACATGGCCCAGAGACCTCAAGCACACTTCCACATGTCAAAGAACATGCATGTGGAGCATGTGCACAACCCAGACACTGTCCATGTTATGGAATATAGATCACATACATGGGAAGCAGTGCACATCACTGGCCACCCACAATAGAAACCTGGATGAGAGGATGGGGAATACAATACCCATCCCTGGGGACCACTCCAGTGACTATATTCCTGGGGGACTATTGTCATGTGGCCTGATGCCAAGGTTTTCCCTTGGGCTAGCCTTGTAGAGCCTTCAGGCCCATTTATCTACTACACACCTATGAAGCAATGAACCTATGGATATCAGTACTGGCAAGTGTGTGTGTGTGTGTGTGTGTGTGTGCGTGTGTGTGTGTGTGTGTGTGTGTGTGTGTGTGTGTGTGTGTGTGTGTGTGTACAGTAATGCCAGTGTGTTTGGTTGATGAATATCATCTGTGGCTGTGGTTATTAGCAATCAGAGGTGTGTTCAAACCAGAACATGTACCATTCTCCATTCTACAACAGGTGTTGTAGATCAACATGTACCTATGTATAACCCTCAGCCCTATAATCTGTGAGGCATATGCAATCACTGTGTAATAGATCGGGAATTAATGTGCAAATACTGTACCCTGCCTATGACATGGTGCATGTGTCACCACACTGCCATACCCTGTGGCCTTGCTTCAGGGTTACATCCTGGGGTGACACACAGATGCCTAGAATGGAAATGGGATACAGCATGTGAGAACACATTCACTCAGCACTTAACTTGTGGGAGGAGAGAGGGGTAAAGCTGGCACTGAATGTGTTGCCAAGACTGTGGCCAATGTCTGTTGTCTCAGGATAGGTATTAGCTTTGTTCAGTAACTCGCAGCACTTGTGTTTAATGCTGTGGAGGTTGTTGATATAACTATCAAGGCTGTTGTGACTGTCATCAGTGTCTGCTGCATCTCTGCTGGTATAGATGCCTGTCAGGGACTCCATGAGGGATCCAAAGCTGTGTTTGAGGCTAATAAGGGAGTTCAACAGTCATGGGGCACCACCTTTCCCTGCAACAGTGTCCTCCATCTGATGTACACTTTAGTAATGAAAGGGGACCATCACATTGTCTCCCAGTGTTTGGAGGACAGTGTCTGCGTTCTACTGGCTCTGGCTAGTACCATGCATTAATGTACCTGTTTGTACAGTACCTGTGTGTATGATTCCACAATCATGCAACTACATCCCATTCCCATGGGTGCAGTGAAGACATCCACTCCTGTTTTCATGTCTGCAAAGTCAGCGTTGGGGAGTTTTTTCCAGGTAGTTACCTTTGTGGGGGTTGTGGCAGACATGTTGAGTTCCATGTTGATTACAGCCTGTGTGAATCTCACCATGCAGGGATTGACATCTGGGGATGTGCAACGGTCCCATATTTAAGTGTTTAACAGGTCAAGGTTGTTGCATCCCCTACCAGGGGTCAGTATGAGCTGGTCTAGGGCAATGGAAATGACGAATCCCAGAAGTGTTGGGCCACTATACTGGGGATTGGCTACATTCCCCAAGTGATGGAGGGGTAGCTGAAGACTCATACTATGTCAGTGTTGCATTAGACCATCAGAGATGGCAGCGTGTTGAGGAATGTGCATTGATGGTCTAGGGACATAGAAGTGGACCCATAGCAGGCTATGGTCTGGATTGCACTATTACCCCAAGGCAGTTTTACCCGAAGTATCTCCAATGCATTATGATGGGATACTAGTCTGGAGATGTACCAATCCATAATGAATATGGAGACAGCACCACCTGTGGATGTGTGGTGTGGTCCATGTTTGGGGGCTGACAGCTGTGGAATGAGTCATAGCCTGATACTGCAGGTCTGCTGTCTGCTGCTGTGAACCACCTCTCCATTACAGCAGATATGTGTCCTCCACTCCAACAACTCCTATGAGTGACTGCATCCTGACAGTTAGATGTCCACTGTTGAGCAGCATTATTCTCAGATTGCATACATGTGTAGCTGTTAGGGTAGTAATAACATTAGGAACACTGCCTAATAAGGCACCATAGGGGTGGCAAGACACGTAGCCAGCACCTGGCAACTCAGCGGTGACGGATATAGGACATCCATGGCAAGTCATTGGGTTCTGTCAGTCATGCCAGCCCAAACAGAGAGGTCCTGGATCCCCTGAGAATGACACATTAACATGTAGGCCAATGTTGCAGTCAACCATCTGTTGATAGTACCGCAGCATCATTCTGGGTGACAGTGGTACACTGCCCAGGGCTACTGTCACACCTGCCTGACTGCATAATCAGAGAGTTCAACCATGTCTCCTGTCATGTAGTCCAGGGAGGTGTATCCCAAGTCATTCACACCCTCACGGATACGGAGTGATACTCATAGTTGTTGTGGATTGACATGACTGGCTGTGTCATGTGTTAGATGCTGGCATGTGATTGATATTTGGCTGTTACCTGACCCATATTCAACCTAGTGAGTGGGATATGTGTGCCTTAGTACTGAGTTACCCATGATCACTGTATTGTGCAAGGTGGTTAGCTTTAGGGGCTTAGGTTGGGGGCACATCGTGTAGGTTAAATATGTGTCCCTTGGCATGTGCCATGTCGCGATGTCTGAGTGAGTGTCTGTCTTGCTGGTCTGTGCTGTTTGGGTAGATGTCCATTGAGTGCTTCTGGGAAGGTGGGGGTGTGGCTTTTCACTGTATGTCATGGCTGTCAAAGTGGGTGTCATGGTGAGCTATGTGTTCCACATGGTGTGGTGCAGGTGTTGATCTTATCCTCTTGATCTGCTAGTCCAGTCTTTCCTGGAGAGTGCATACATCCACATTGGGTTATATATGGGTAACTCTCACAGGTGTGAGTGTTTTGAGTTTAGAGGGGAGGGTTGTCTGTGTACATGCGGCAGTTGCAATAATGCCTCAGAATAGACATGTGCACCAGGTTAATGGGTGAAAGCACAGATAACTGTCCTTTAAACATGCCAGGAGTGGTGGACATAACTGGCAAGTACTGGGGTGACATCTGTGATGAACGTGTACTGCTGATGGCTCACAGATGTGCCACACTTCATGATACAATAACCTGGTGAAGTGCCAAGCCATAATGCTAGTTGAAGTGCAAGACAGAAAGAACTAGCATGATGCATGGGTGGAACAGAAGTCAGACTGTCTGCCACCTGTAATACTTTATTACATCTGTGCAGTTATCAGTAGCTTTGGCCATTTAAAATTTCAGTAAGCTCTGTAGTGTGTGCAGTAACTGTGTAACACTATAATAGACATACATAGATAGGAAGGAGTTCTAATCCCAATACTGACAGGTGTGTGTGAATCATGTACTATCTGGCTCATACCATTTTTGACCTGTGTACTACCCTTTACACTTACCTTCACTCCAATTTAGTAGACCTGTTGAAGTCATCCACCTCAGAAGTACCTTTGATAGAGTTGGATACGTATAAGCTATGTGGCACGTCTCATAACTGTGTAGCTCTATAGTAGGAATACCTAGGTAGGCAGGAGTTCTAATCCCAACACTGGCAAGTATGTGTGTGTGAATCATGTACTGTCTGACCCATTCTATTTTTGATCTGTATACTACCCTTTGCACTTCCCTTCACTCCAATTTAGTAGACCTGTTGATGTCATCCACCTTAGGAGTACCTTTGAAAGAGGTGGAAATTTATAAGCTCTCTACCGCATCTGATAACTGCATAGCACTATAGTAGGAATACCTAGATAGGCAGGAGTACTAATCCTAATGCTGTCAACTGTTTGTGTGTGAGAGGATCATATCATATGTGGCTTACACCATTTTGATGTGTATACCATGCACGGCTGGTGATGACCTCCCACTGCCATTACTTTATATAGTGTGGTGACAGTATCTGCTTCACATGAAGCAGGTTAAACCATTGTACAGTCCTCTGTACAGATGTGTCTGGAATATCCATATGTTTGAAACCTATACGTGGTTGGAAGTGGTCTGTGTGCCTTAATAATCCCCATAAATGTGATATTGTAGCCAAATAGGCTACAGTAAGTGTACTGACACATATGGCAGCATGAGGTATCATACCTGAATGAAACATCATGCTGATAGGATGTCTGCCGCACTCACAGGTGGCCTACCTTGTAGATGCAATACATTCGTACAGATGCTTGGTTTTACAAGTGAACTGTACCTGTCACTGGTCACATTAAAGGCTGGAAGAGGTGTGGACTGTCATATTGTGGTCCTAATTAGTATGTAACAGGAACACCTTGCATCTTAAGAAGGGAGTGTGTATACAATTTATATCCACTGTATACCAGTAATGTGTCACGCATGACCTTACCTTAGGCCGTTTGTCCAGCACAATTTGCTGGTCTCTATCCAGACATCTTGGCACTGACAAGTTGTGAGGTATGCTACGGAAATGTTGAATTCAAGTCAGACAGGCCCAAGTGGTGACCACTGTGATGCAATACACTTAACCCCAACACAAGTAACCATGCTCAACAAGCAGTATAGCTACTACATAAAGGAATATAGCTATTACTGATGGTTGTGTGCATGGTAAATTGCATGCACTTCACATGTCTGGGGTATTACCAGGCAACAACAAAACAATGTAATACTCACCAGCTTCAGGCTGCTGTCCCATGGGTTCTAGGTAGTTGTGAGAGGGAGTTATTGTCAGCAGACACACATATGGCCTTGGTATAGGATGGATGCAGCATGTCTGCACATCTACAGTACTAACCTCAATAATGCACAATGTCCTGTCCTCATCATAGACGTGCACCTCTGTGCATTAGAAAACCCCATCCACAACTGCAATCGGACCTGACACATGCATGTAGATACAATACAGATACATGTATGTCTGATACATTAGTGTACTTATCCCCACTGGGCCCTTACCTTCACGCTCCTCATCCAGTGTGTGTGTGCAACCCTCCTCCACAGTGTTTCCCTCAGCATCATGGCTTATGCATTCGGCATGTGACCCAGGTGTGGTGAGGAGCTCCTCAGTGTGTGTCAGTGGGGACTGGATGGCTGGGCCCCCACCTGTAGCTAGCCAGTCCCTCGCTACAGCAACAGTCCATTCATGGGCATGGCATTTGAGGTCAGTGGCCCAATGCTGCACATGCACATAAGTTCTGCTGTGCAGGGAAGCATCATTTACCCTGTGGACCACACTGTTCCACAGGGCAGTACTCTCCCACACATCTTCTGCTCTCCGTCCACATGACAGGGCATAATGTCCAATCACATATTGGGTGATGATGTCTGTTTCCCCAACAGAGGTAGGCGAGCACTCTGCATGTTACCTGGAATACATAAACAGGAAAAGGTCACAGGACCTCATACTTTTGTCAAAATGCACATCAACAGTGGATATTACTTGCAAATAATCCAGACTACACCAGAACCCTCCAAGCTATCATGGCTATAGCAGCTTGCATTACACGCCTGTCCCTGAGCTATCTTATTTCCCCCAATGTTGGACATTTGGTTGCATAATCCTCTATCCTCCATTCATTTCTGTGTAAAGGGTTGACAGTGGTCATCATCCATGTGGATGGTGTGTGGATGGTGGCAGGTCTGTGTTTGACTGTGGTGTGTGATGGAGCTCTGAGCACATGCCTGAGTTCATGCAGGAGGCAGACACTGATGTTATTATGCCCCATGGAGATATGCTGTTGTTGCCATCAGTAGGCAATATGTACATGCTTCACAAAAATAACACAAACTTCAACTAATAAACCCAAAGAATGAGGCTGAAACATAAAATCCACACTCGATTTAATCAGCCACATTCTTTGGGGCAATATGTACATGCTCACCATTGCTGAGGGGAGGAGTGTGGTTGATATGCATATCTCCATGTCCGACTGGGGTGGACAGGGTGGCAATGTTCCCACCTAACCTGTGTGATGCAGGTTGCCTATATCCACGGCATGTGTGTATGAGGTGTTCTTTACCCCCAGTACAGAGTGAATTGTGTTGTTTCATCTGAGACTTACAACATATGTGGCGACACAGTTGCAATTGTCCTTGGTGATGTGGATATGCCCGATTCATAGTCATAGTCAGCCTTACAGAACATCACCTGTGAACTTACCTGCTTGCTCAGATATAGGTGGACTTGCTTCAAAGTTGTTGCCTGCACCTATGTGTCCCTGTACAGCCAATGTAGTAACCTATTATGTGGTTTGTGTATTGCTGCTGTCCACCAAAGGGGATTACTCTACCTTGATGGAGACTGGATATACAGGTCAGGTACTGCTGTGTCCATATAGCTACAGTGGATATAAAGGGTACACATCACTGATACACGGCCTGGTATTTGTGCAATTGGTACATGACACCACAGTAACTCATTCCATAACAATTCCCACCTGTAGGGTGTCCTATAGCCTGTACAATTCAATTAAAAACATAACAATCTGGTCTGTGAAAACATATGGAAATAATAGTCAGTACAATAAGCCAGTTGAATGAGTGTGCACACCCTTAAACTTGTGTATGGACCTCTTGAGATGGTTACAGCATTCATCCGTTTTGGTCTGGACTCTAACATCATGGCACATCTTCACTTGGCAATAGTTGCTCACCTTCCTAGAAACACCTTTGATTGTATTTCAATGGAACTGTACAGGTTAGGGGTCACATTCAAGATGTGAAACATTATGAAATGATTTTCTGTGGTCTGATTGTCATATAGCACACAAACCTGGCATTCCAACGGGGGTGTGTACACTTGTGATATCCACTGTATATAGGTGTTTATATAGCTGGTAGTGGTAGGCATGGACAGAGGGTCATAACACAGGTGGACACTTCTCTGATTAATACCTGATAATCATGCCTACTCCAGTACCTACTTCAGTGTCAGGGCAATGCAACCACCAGTAGCTGTACACATATATGTCTGTTGTTTGCACTGACACTGATATTACACACATGTGCAGCATGCACAACCTATTTAATTGACTGCTTGAAACCCATGTGATTAGTTTTGCCTTCCAGCTGAACATATGCATACATACATGTGCTCAGGGGATACCTGGTATATGTTGAATGTAAGTATGGCACACTATACTTACAGTCTTGCTGCTCAATCGT
>NC_056725.1:1941958849-1941996349 GCF_019279795.1 Protopterus annectens | reverse complement strand
CACAAACTACATTTCAACATAAATAAGCATGGGAAACTGTGTAAAGCAACAGGAACACCTGCAGTCAAGTACATCTGTTTACCTATGGGCAAACTAGGTCTGTGGGATTGTCCAGAAAGCCACAGTGATTACCAGGGTTTTTAATGAAGCAATGTATACAGTTCCAACACATTACATGAAAGTGTGAACAGTACAGAGTAGTATGGTAACCTGTTTCAGGCATACTGAATAAATGTTTTGGAAATGATCATCAAGGATAAATAGACTGCATTATGAATAATTAGTCAGGTGAATTGAAAAGGAACACATAGATTAATTGTAGACATGAACACAGGGGAAGAGGACATGTGAAACATTGTAATGTACAGTAGATGAGGGCATGTCAATGTACGTACACCACAAAGACAAGACATTTGTAGCATTAGCACTAATCACATATCTATATGATACAGTATGTACTGCTGTGTACATCTCCTGTGTGAGTATAGTTATATCATCACATAGTTATTGTATATTATGTGACTGTCACACAAACTGACACATCAATGGAGATGATTCTTTGTGATATAAGCATCTTGACATGAACAATGAAGAGGACATATATCAGTGATGGTATATATATAATAGGGGTTATGTGCATATTGTGAAGCTGTGTAAAATGCGTTGTCTAAATATGAATGTAATGTCAGCATAGGTCTCAACCAAGCAGGACACATAGCAACAGGTTCATGGACAACAGTAGACAGAAGCACACACTTTCATGAACAATATCTGAATAATACCACTATTAATATCATGTATTTTGACATAACATATACGAGTGTGAGTGATTATAGATGGTTCTGCTAGACACACGTACAACTGTCGCGATTTGTCAGCAATCTATGAGGGGAATCAAGTGCACCTTCCTCAATATTTAACATCTGCTGTAGGTGTTAGGACAGACACTGTTATACACCTGTATTTGAAATTATGAGCAATCCTGGCTAGTTGACAGATGTGTATGGCATATATATGGCACAATTCACACTGTCATTTATGTAACTCATGCCACCAATGTTGTCAATTGACTATGTATGGCCGATAAGATGTGTGGAAGCTCACTGTGGCAAATGTGGCCCACTTGAGAAACTCATCCCTGGAGTATGTGTTATGAGGTACATGAAAAAGGGTGCATTGTACTCAGTTACTGGTGTGATGAGGGCTGAGAATTATGGAACTATAATGCCCTTTTATGGAGATGTCCCTCACATACTCAGGAGTTGTGTTACATACAAGGGTGTACTCACCACTATTAGCACATGCTGGTGGACATTCTGCATACCATCTACCTGAGTACACAGGTCACCTACCACTTGGTCTCCTCAAAGGGGCGTGCTGTCTTTATTATAATTAGCTTGTATATTTGCTTTTATAATGTAACTTAATCGGCCCCATGATTTTTGTTCATCTACTGTGTTTGCATGGCTGTGGCAGCAATTCTTTGTGTGTGTTGATACTGTCTAGATTATACCAATACCACACTTGGATTCAATGATTGTCCACAATCTGTAGTCCTCCACAAAGCTGACTGGACAAAAGAGGTGTAAGTCATTCTTGACGTCTGAGACTTAAATAATGAACAGGAAAGGGTCTAGCACAGAGTCTTGAGGTACGGGGCTGATCATTGGACTATAGATAGAGTTGACTGCACACACTTCAACATATTTATCTGTCATGTATGTGATCAAGTGATCTACCCACTTGGTGAGACAGGTGTTTATGGCCACTTGTGACAGTTTCTCAGTAATACCTCAGTGTGGGTTTGTGTCAAATGCCTTGGCCACATCAAGTTACTCAGGATGATAGTATTGTCATTGTGCATGCCCTTGTTGGCTTTCTTGAAGACATCGAACAGATGAAACAGACATGATGTACACTGAACAAATCACACATGTGTTTTACACAAAGTCGGGATATTACCTGCGTCCTTTTAAAAAAGGTCCATGATGACTTGTTGGTCTACCTCACAGATGAGGAGAGTCAGGATGGGTCTATACATCCACACATCAGGTGATGTTTCCTCCCAGTTAGAATGTTGATATACACCCTTCTATGGAAACATAGTCTGTACGGAGGCTGTGTTGAGGTATGGATCCAACTCTGTCTGGTAGGTCCATGTTTTGAATCATACTACAGGCAACCTGTGATGTTGCTAGGGCCCATTGATCCTGTGCTATTAGCCATACAGAGGACACAGATGATCTGCCTACTTAGAATAAAAATGGAGTACTGTTTGCATGTATACTTTGCCTGATGGTCAGTGGGGGCAGGGGGTTGATGTGTGAGACAAACTGTCAGCTAGCGGATTTTCTATTTCTTCTGGTTGGGTATGTCTGGTGGCATCCACATACAGATCTCTGCTTAATTGTGTATTCCACTTAACATCTCACATTTATTGAAATAAATGATTTGTGAAAAGACCTGCAAATACAACCTTGGTCATTCAGCACATTCCACACACTGTTACTATGCACACAGTTGTACAATTGTACCAATGCCATGTACTTATGTCAATTGCACAACATTATGCCTATATGTGTTTCATTGGCAATCTGTGTTTGAGCAGCCTGATGCAATATCAGGACACATTAGAGATCAGTTGTTTATGGCTCATGCAGAAGATTTCCTGACATGATCTCCTCAATAATCCTTGAGTATAGCAACACAACTGCACGTACAAAGAATTTCACAAGGTTGCAATTGAATCAAAGTATGTGATACATTGATTGTGTATATCATAGCATAACAACATGTGTATGAGATAAGACTTATGTGACCATGTAATCAATATGTATTTATATTGATGTCTGTCATGGTATGTAGACACATGCACACCTGTGCCATACTGTGTCACTGTGATGGCAGAATGTGTACTGTGTAGAAGGTGGATCTGCTCCACTACAGCAACACATGTACTAATCCACCAACAATATGCATACAAGTGTATCATACCATGTCAACAGTTCTTAGAGGACATATTACTACATCTATTACAGAAGGAGCATGTAATGGAATGGCTTTTACAATGCTCCTGGACAATTTATAGCGGATGACATCATCACTGGATGTTTGAAAGAAGGTGTTGGGAAGCCTGAATGAAAAAGATGTGTAGGCATGTACAACTGTCAAACTATTTGTACTCCATGAAACTGTATTGCTGAATGTAGGATACACAGTTACAGTCTTCTGCCTACAAACACACACGCACACACACATGCACACACACACACACACACACACACACACACACACACACACACACACACGTGGACCACAGTGAGATTAAAACCCCTACCTAAGTACACCAGCTACAGAACTCAGTACTTAACACAGGCACCACAGCACAAGTGTGACTTTTACATTGCTGGAGGAAATTTTATAGTGGATGAAATCATGATTGGGTGCTTGAGAGAGGATGTTGGGAGGCCTGAATTAAATGTATGTGTAGTCATGTACAACTGTCAAAATATTTGTACTTCATGGGATTGTTTTGATAATTGTAGGAGACACAGTTACACACTTCTGACTAGGCACACACACACACACACACACACACACACACACACACACACACACACACACACACACACACACAGTGCAAGTGTGGATGTAGTATTTCCTGCCGTGTTTCCAATGTGCAGGTGTACTTTAAGAAACAGCTGTAGAAACTAAATGCAAACAGCTGTCAAGAATGCATGTAATAGAAAGGAGATGTTTTTCCAGTATATTGTGTACATTACCCACATAAATTGTCACATACAGATACACACATTTTTGTGATCATATTTGATTGTTCATATTTGTAAATAATTGCTGTCCACATTACTACAAATATTAGATAATCTGAACATGTATTGTCAGTATATAGATGTACACAGTATGTAACAAAGCAGTTTTTGTATTTATTTCTGTAGTGTAATTGATATTTGGGAATAAGTACTGAGACACCAAGTTTCAAGTGCATGGGTGCAAGTAACACATGACTACAGCGTAAATATGTGCTCAGTCATTAAAAAGGGCCTTCCCTTTGGTAGTGTTTTTACATGTACTTTAATTGGATGAAGCCTGAGTAGTAAACATAAGTAATACATGCTAATGTGCACTTTCCATAGAGCACCTCCAGGCAGCTTGTTTGCGTGATCAATGCAAAGTGTTTGTGCATGCAAGATACACATTTAAGGACTCCTACTTTAACTTGAGAAGTACTTACCCATACTGGCTATGTGGTAAATACAGCTAACAGATACTATGGTGTTCACTAATAGTTCATATTTGAAATGTTGCATCATAAGTTGTCTAACCTGAAAAAAAATATTAATATTCATTTCCCAATTTGCATGTAGTTAAGTGACAAGCATACACACACCTCTGCTTCAATGATAAAATTATGAGAGTTCTATTGGTTTGCTTTTCTCCATGCGAACATGTTAAGTGGAGAGGCATAGCAATCAGTAATTTGGATAGTACTGAGTGTAAGAAACATACTATCCAACCCAGCATCTAAACCTTCATGGCTTCACCCAACTAGTCCAGTCACCAACCAGAATAAATAAAAACTCCAACAAGCACACTACCCTGGATTGGATACTAGTCAGCAAGATCCCCCAGTCCTATATAGCAGGCTGCCTATCAGATAGCCTCAGTGATCATTCCCCAACATTCCTACTCAAAAAACACCTATAACAAGTTAAACCTGTCATCTACCGTCAAATACGTAAAAAACTACACTTTACCCAATCACATTCATCTCATCCCTCAAAGAATGTAACTGGCACCCTCTAAATTACCTCAGCCTAGATGACGCAGTCCAGTTTTTCAATACTACCTTCCTAAGCATCCTAAATAACCATGCTCCCATAAGACTTACCAGAACCAAAGCCCAACCCTCCCCATAGCTACAGAAAACCACTAAGTCAGAAATGAAAAACCGAAATAAAGCCTGGGAACACTGGCACAAAACCAAAACCTGCTCAGCTAGACAGAAATTCCTAGAACTATGCAATAGAGTCAAAAAGCTAATAAAGGTGGACAAAATCCAATACTACCAGTCTGCCCTCGACTCCTCTGAACACAACCCCAAACAATTCTGGCCCTCCATAAACTTCATCCTCCACCCAGGTAAAATCAATACCCCTACACCTAACATTCCTCACTCCTCAGAAAATATTGCTACCTCATTCAACGCACACTTCACACAAACCGTACTATCACTAGCTAGACAACACAACCCCCCTCCCCTACACTCCACACCATCACCCAGTAATCTCCCCACACTCTTCTCATTTTCTCCCATTCCTACTTCCAACATAAGAAAACTCTTAACTAAACTTAAACCCACAAAATTAGCAGTAGACAACCTCCCAAGTGAATTCCTACAAATTGCAGCTGACGCCCTAGACTACCCAGTATCTATCTTGATTAACCAATAGGTTGGTTATTAACCAATAACACATAGGTGGTAATCCATTAAGTACAGAAGAAGTAATTAGGGACCTGGGGACCCAAGTTGATAGCAATCTCTCATTTGACAACCACGTGGCCAAAGTGGTTAGAAAAACATTTTATATAGCCCACCTAATCATGAAGGGATTCAGATCTAGATTAGGGGAGGTCATCGTGCCTCTTTACTCATCCCTCATCAGGCCCATAATCGAGTACAATGCCCCTTTTGGGATGTACCTTACCAAACAGCTGCAGCAACTGGAAAGACCCCAAAAGTACCTCACCAAGAGGATCAAAGGGCTCAAACAGATGCTATATGCTGCCCAGCTCTACTCAGTGGCATACCGCCTGCTCAGAGGCGATCTGTGCCTGACGTATAAAGCCATGTCCAACCCGGAATTAAGAGACATGCTGCACCTCAAAAAATCCAAATCCCATCGAGCTACACGCTCGAGATACTTGAACCTCACCAATGAAATAAATAGGACATGCTGGAGGGACAGATTCATAACCCAGAGGCTCCATTCACTCTGGAATAAAATCCCAGTCCAGGTTAGGCAGAGTCCCTCACTGACTCTCTTCAAGAGGAATCTTGATGAGTGGATGGGATATCGTAGGTTTACCCCGGGTATCACTTCTGTGTCACTGTTAGACAGAGGCACAGTATACTAACCTCGAAAAAGGGCATAGCAAAATTAATTTAAAATGGGTGGCGAAAGCCAAACATACTCTGGCTAGGCTTATAAATGCCCTAGGGCAGATAGCCTAGTATGAACCTATGAACCTATGAATCTCTGTCAGAATGCTATGTCCTTACACTATGGAAAATATCACACATCATTCCCCTTCACAAACACGGCCCCTCAACAGAACTACCCAACTACTGCCCCATAGCGATTCTATCTCCACTCTCCAAAATACTAGAGAGATGCATTCACTCTCAAATCTCAGACTACCTCCTTACTAACAACCTCCTATCTAATATTCAACATGGTTTCCGACCAAACCATAGCACCACCACTCCTTACTCTCTTTTACTAACACTATCCTTCACCATAAAAACAATGGCCATCTCTCCTCTGCTACTTTCCTAGAACTATCTAAAGCATTTGACATGGTCCCACACAAACAACTCCTCTCTGTACTCAATACCCTATCCTTTTCTCAATCAGTCACCAACTGGTTTCAAAGTTACCTGTCTGACCGCCAGCAATCTGTTGTATGGCAAAATGACATATCTCCCCAACTACCTGTTTCTATTGGTGTTCCCCAAGGATCCATCCTTGGACCCCTACTCTTCTCTATTTTCACCAATAATCTAGCATCTGCCACCAAACATGGCACACTCATACAATATGCAGATGATTCAACCATCATCTGCTCAGCCCAGTCCTTACCCGAACTACAAAAGGTCACACAGGATGCCTTTTCCTCTGTTGAAAGTTGGCTATCCAATGCCCAGTTAATACTCAACCCAAACAAAACTAAACTCCTCATCTTCAAACCCACCAAACATACTCAAAACAACTCTCCCTTTAACATCACAGCAAAAGACAACACCACTATCCACCCAACAGATCACACCAAATTGCTAGGAGTTGAAACAGACAACAGTCTCAAATTTGACATTCACATATCCATGACCATAAACAAAGTCCACCAAAAACTAAGAGCCTTATACAGAAATAAGCAACTCCACACCAAAGCAGCTAGGATTTCAGTTGCAAATTTGCACCTTATCTCCACCCTACTTTATGCCTCTCCAATATATACCAACCTAAGGTAATGCGATCTAAATAAACTCAAGACCTGCTACAACAAAATTGCCAAATTCGCTACCTGGGCATCCTACTACAGTTACCACTGTCTCTCACTTACTGAACTAGGCTGGCTAGAACTCCCTCACCTCCTTCAATGGTATCAGCTCACACTCGCCCACAAACTGGTTAACCATCCTCTAAAGGTCCCATCTCTCCACTATCTACTCCAAGCCTATCTCACCACCAGACCACTACAATCCAGAAACAAAAATTAATTACAGATTACTAGAGCCAATAACACTGCTGGAGAAGTACTATTCTCCAGCGCTATAGCCAAATTATGGAACACCCCCCCCCCCCACAATAACCTCTCTACCATCAGGCACCCACTTCAAAGCTTTACTTAAAGCGCACCTGAAAACATGCTGGCTATGCCCTTGTAACTCTCCCCTCTAATTTCTCCCACTCCATCTACCCTCTACCTCTCTTCCACCCCACAATCTACCTTTGATTATAGCAAGCTCTGATACTTCCATGCCTATCTACTTATTATATGGCAGTAACTTCTTATTGTAACAATTGTTAATATCTGCTATGACTTCGTGGACAGAACAGATGCTAGTTATCTACTGAATGCACTATGTTCTTCATCTGTAACTATGTAATATTTTAATTACTAGGATTCTTCATCTGTAACTATGTCTGTAATATTTTAATTTGTGGAGCTTTTCTCCCCGGGCCTCCGCTGAAAATGGACCTGCGACCAGTCGGACATTCCCGGTCAACAAATGTAAATAAATAAATAAATAAACAATACCTGCTTATCTGACTCTGTAGCAACAGGTGTAAGAGCATTAAGGTTTTTATTTTGAGCACAGATTATACAGGGTTTGACTCTAGCTCTATCTAATAATTTTAAATATGCATTCATAATGTAATTAAATAATAACATGAGATAATTATTTGAAATGTGAGATAGAATGACCACAGTGAAGTACTGTATGTAAACAAACAGTACTCAAGTGATTTATGTCAACAGTACATGTATGTGGTTACATATTGATACAATCATCAGACTAAATAAAATAGTTTTTTATATAAAATTTTTAATATGAGTGCCTTTATTCTACTTTAACTCTGTGGTTTCATTACTCTGTATGTGTGCTGACGATAATGCAACACGCCTAGTGTGTCTGCGTGGTAAACTACATAGAATACAATGTATCAGATGACATTGTCTACTGTCTGCTTCCTGTCTGCAGGTGTTCTGGACCTGAAGGTGTTGTAGAAGCTTGATGACCATTGCCCAACACTGTTTAGCAGGTTTGCACAGCGTAAAGCAAACAAGGCAACAATGTGTCCTTTTTGAAACAGAGAATGTCTACTTTTCATGTAGGCCATTAGACTGTGTTTATGTGAAGGTAAGTGATATGTAAGTGTGATAAGCAGAGCTACACATGCATTAACATTTAACATTGTGTTCGGTTATTAAAAAGTGCCTTCCCTTTGGTTCTGCTTTTACATGTACTTTAATGGGATGAAGAATAACTGGGCAATAAACATAAGTAATACATGCTAATGTGCACTTTCCATAGCACACCTCTGAGCTGCTGGTTTGTGCAATCAATGGCAAAGTGCTTGTGTGTGCAAGATACATGATGTACAGATACTATATACTGTGTGGTTCATCATGTTTATCAAGTGTGCTACACCCACACTTGACCCACGGCTCTAATTTATGCAGTTTTTATCATGCAAGCAAGTTAGCATTACATTTTAATGTATTTATCCATTTCACTGTGTTTGCTCTAAGTCGCACAAATATTAATATTATAAAAAAAAATACAAAATACATCTTAACACACAAAGATTTCTACACAACTCTGGATTCGAACTGTCAGACTACTGAACATACAAAACACAGTAAGAGTGTCTTATCTCTCTTTGCCACATAAAGAGATTTTCCACAGTAATGAAAATTAGTGTGCATATAAGCAAGTCCCATTTCCACCACAGTATTATAAAGACATGTAAACCTTGCACATTCTCAATTGTTTGTACATGTGTTGCTTACATATTTAGTGCAATGAATGATCACACAACTATTTATTCTTTGCACCAGTGCACCTCTGTCTTCTCTTTATATTGTGTTCATTCTTTTCTTATATATAAAAATCCAAATGCAGGGCTGCTTTCCGTCGAGGCAGGAAACTCACGCTGTATCAAAACATAAACTCAAACCAAGCATCAATGCGCGGCTCCAATGACAATAAAACGAAAGTGAAAATCCAAGGAATCAAAATTCACTGTCAGAGTAAAACAAATACAGCTTTTATTTTTCCAACGAGTAAGCGGCTTACTCGTTGGAAAAATAAAAGCTGTATTTGTTTTACTCTGACAGTGAATTTTGATTCCTTGGATTTTCACTTTCGTTTTATTGTCATTGGAGCCGCGCATTGATGCTTGGTTTGAGTTTATGCTTTTCTTATATATGCTTTACTCACACACATGTAGTCTACAGGACATTTTGTATCTTTGTCCTTAAAATGTATGACAATATTACATGACAGTAAACTAAATTTTTCATTAAAGAAAGTAGACTTTGTCTATTAGTGCTCTGAAAATGAGAAATGTGTGCTGCTCACTTCCATTTCAAAGTTTGCTACAATTTCTTCTACACTTTGTAAGTGTATCCTGGCTGAAACACCCACTGCAGGTAGGGAGTTTGAATTCTTGTGCATTCCTTCTCCCTTCCACTAACCATTCACAGTTGCAATCCATTAGCAATAAGCACTAAGGTAGTGCGCCTACAATATGTTTACATCTGATACATGAATCCAAAAGTTTGTGATTCATCAATTCTAATGAGTTCACACCTCATTTGCATATTCACTGTGCTCAGAGGCATGAGTCTGCACCATAACAAGATAATCATGTAGCTAGGTAACTTGACGGTGAGAGGACTTGTGTATTTGTAGAACACAGGAGATTGACAATCCTTTATATTTATCTGCACAAAAGGTTTCTGATGTTGCTAAGGTATGCTTGTCTTTTTTAGGTTTATGCTAGATTTGTTCACATGTTACAAAGAAAACTGTTTTGTATATATATATATATATATATATATATATATATATATATATATATATATATATGTGTGTGTGCATTAGAGGCTTAAACTGTTATCCGTATGCACTTCTTATACTTCACTTTTGGCATAAGCATTTTTGCCATGCATTGACATTCACAGATAAACAACCTTAACAACTATCATTACAAGTGTTTTGTTAAAAACTGGTTACCTTACAGTCTTTTCTATTTTATTTCAAGGAAATCCAAAGTACTATATTGTCAATGACACAGGGGTGTAATGTTTCTAAGATGGCCCATAGACACTGCCAGGGGAGTGCTGGGCACCGTGAGAGGTGCCTAGTAATTACATACAATTGACTTTTGTGTTGTAAATACGTACACATTTTGTGAAAATTGTGTGGAAAACATTTATAGCAAGTGAATTATATTATTGCTTGGATTATACAAACTGTCATTTTCCTGTTGATTTGGGGGTGGGGGAGCCAAGTACTGTGTGTTTCCACATCAAAAGTTTGGTTTCAAGAGGTCTGCTCTTGCAATTGTGTAATCATCCTAGTATTTCCATGGGTGTATGGGGAAACTTGTATGTAATCAGTGGCATGTTGTAGTATAGCATTCAGGAATTCCTGTAGGATCCTGGAAACTGATGCCTGTGATATCTCCAGCATATGCCCTGTTGGCCTCTGAAAGGGTCCCATAGCTAATATTCTAAGTGCTACACATACCTTATTCTAAACAGGTATTGGCTCCCCTTGGTTCACCGTTGGTCTCAGTTGGGAAAGACAGAGGTTACAGATTTCCTGTAGTGTGTTTTTATCCACCCTGTAGTGCTCTACAATATCCACATCATACAGACCATGGTTAGTTAACAGGGGTCCAAATGCCCTTTTACTTCTTGGACAGGGTCTATTTTTAGCAGCAGCATAGACTTGTGTCTGTTGCATATACATATGTATAAGAGCAACTGCAGCTCATAACATTGGTTCCATGTAGACAGGGCTGGCCTTTGGTCAACTGGTGCCCTAGGCAAAAGGCTCCACAGCACCGCCCACTCAACCTGGTGCCCTCATCCTGGTCTATCTACACCATCCAGATTACTAGAAAAGTGGCCCTACTAGATCAGCAATCTGCCTAGTTGGCCTATGCTTAAGGTTGGCTATGCGTGTAAAGTAACTTCCATGGCTGTATTCCAATAGGTTTTAGAATTCGCATGGAAAATCTACACTGAGGCTACATGATTGCTTTATAGCTTGTTGAACAGGTACTCCATCCTGAATTGGTTGATTAGCATACAATTCAGTGGCTTATGTTGTAATTAGCATGCCAGAAAGCTTACAGTGTTTACAGTGCTCTACACGGTGTGTAGAGTCGCTTACTGAATACAAAACATTGCGCTACTGTGTGCACATGGTGCTGCAACTCGCACACGGTCTTAGCAGACCATGTAGGCTTTATCGAATCTATAGCAAGATCTTTTCCTAGAAAGACAAATTATAATACCACTGAATTACCCAAAGAGAACCCTCACAGAACAAGCTGCCACCAACTTGAAAAGTCATTTTGCAGAGATGAACTGCCAAACACTGAAATGTCTCCAAGAATAAAAAGAAAATAAAAACAGCAAATCATTAAAAAATCAGCACCTAGCAACAGAAACATCCACCAACTCGAATACATTTTTTAATTTCTATTAAAAAAGAAATGAAACAAAGCATAAATTATGATTGTGACACAAATTAAACACACTTTGCAGCAATAAAATACTAAAAACTCGCATTTAAGTACATCACCTCATCAGGAGCAGTAAAAGGCATTCAAAACTGTAAAAAACAAAACAAAACAACAACAACAGCAACAACAACAAAAAAACTCCTTAGGAAAATAAAAGCATTAACCCCATGAGCAGGGGGTGAAATAAAACAGAAAAGGGCATGTAGTGAATAAAATATAAATGTACACAAGACCAACTGTCCCTGTGGAAATAGAAAACTGAAATCAATTACACTGGCAAACTTAAAGCTAGAATACGAAAAAATAAAATACTATATAAATCTGACAAGTAATAATAAAACACACACCCCAGGATTCGTGAAGCTTGCGCCAGGCACTGGAGTAGTGTCAGCGATCTAGCACCAAATATGTCAGCCGAGCAATTCAGGAACGAGCTGTTTCCACGTGCACTACCAACGTATGCCAGAGCTGCGCAGCTCCCAGCGCATGTATGCTAACTACCCCATGTGCAGCAGTGTAGCATGCAAATGAAGGTATATAGCGATTCATGAAGTGGTGCAGGCGTAGCGTAAGCATGAAGAAATGTAAACCAAAAAAAAGGTTTATATTTTTTCAAACATAAAATCGGAGCCATGAAAGCGGACCAAACTTACGTATTATAATGTTAATATATGCCAATGGCTAAATATATAGCCAATGGCATAAAATACATGCACAACACATAAAAAGTAACATTTAATGTCATGGCCACACTAACGCAAAGTAAAATCACAGTGCATCGGTGCGCAAACGGGATCACAATGAAAATATATTTAGATGTCATAAAACTGCAATGTAACACAATTCATGAATTCTCCATAACAGTCAATGGCACACATGCTACACCACAACCATGGTGCAAGGGTTGCTAAGGGTCTGTGACAGTGTTCTGCATGGTAACTAGGAATTAGTAGTCAATGCCATGCAAATGAGTCAAGTAATACTGAATCGCAAACTCCCCGCCAGCGTAAGGATGTACCACACGGCATAGCGGTACAACACCGAGGTGTGGCCTGGAGGTAAAATTAACATCAAGAGAGGTGTGCGCCACCGTAGCTGTAAGCACATTGGAGCATTGCTAATCCGGGTTGCCTGTTGCTAAGCAAAGCTGCAGGATAGGGGTGTGGAAGTAGCCATAGCTTTGCTTAGCTGAGAGCACACAAGTTAACCGAAAGTGCATGTGAACATGGATGAAAACGCGCTCTAAACCTGGTAAACAGCTGTGCGCGGCACGCACCACAGCTGAAACAGGAAGGATATGGGAAGACAATAAAGAAATGCTGCAGCATGGTAATTAGAGTACAAATGAGTACACCTAGGAACTCACAGAGGGCCATTGACAACAGCTAACAAGGCTGCTAGCAGCTACCTGCAGAACAGGAAAGGGAAGGTGCCATACTGCAAAGAAAAGAGAACTGTCACAGCAGAACAAAGCAAACTTGCAGTAGATCAGCTACATAACACATTTCCCAACACAATCCTGGGTTGTGAAAGTACAAAACAAGAAAGCAGGCAGCTGGATGCATGCCTGACAATGGGAGGGGAATCGGGTTGAAAAGGGAAGTAAAGGGCAATAGATGAATCACGGCAGCCAAGTGTACGTCAACACCAAAGGCCCCACAACAGCAGTACCTGCTGTAAAACCCATAATTAAGATACCCCACAGCTGGAATTGCACATACACACCCAATTACACCAGCATCATCCATTGCACAATAGTATAAGGAATGAAAGCCCCACACACACACTTGTGTATTCCCAGACACTCTGCACCATTGGTGTATACAGACGGGGAACTTTTAATATGTACATGTTAGGGGCTGTCATAGCTTTGATTCACCAGCATATGTTGGAGACTGTTGGTGGGGTGGAGGATGTTGCTGACAACCATCTCAGGCACCGGAGGAGGAGAAGAGTGTTCAGACCAAGGGTAACCTACTAGGGGCTACATGATCTGGAGATAGTAGAGTGTTACAGAGTGGACAGGGACACCATACAGCAACTTGTTGAGCTGTGCCGGCTATGCCTCAGAGCCAGAAGTAACAGAGGGGAACCCATCCCAGTGGACATAAAGGTATGTGTAAGCTTGAGAATACTAGAACTAGGGATATCATGGGAATCTCACAGGCATCAGCATCCAGGGTACTCCACCAGTTCTTGGATGCCATGCTACCACATGCCAATGAGCACATATACTTCCCCCGAATGCAAGAGGAGTTGGCCAGCAATATGCATCTCTTCCACCGTGTGGCAGACTACACGGAGGTACTGGGTGCAATAGACTGAATGCACATACACATCAAGACACTACCCGTTGAGCAGGGTAGGTGCTACATAAACCACAAGGGATACCCCTCCATCAACTGCCAGGTCATGGGCAATGCCCAGGGCATTATCATGGATGTGTGTGCTGGCAGCCCTGGAAGCTATCACGACTCCCACATCTGGCATGCCTCACAGCTGTATCAGGTATTTGTCAGGGGGGGGACATCCCATATGGCCACCTGGTGGGGGATGCTGGCTATGCACTTGAACCATGGATGATGACTCCCATCAGAAATGCCCACACAGCCACGCAAGAATGCCATAATGAGGCACATGCAGAAACCAGAATCATCATAGAGCACGTGTTTGGAATGCTGAAATTATGGTTCCATTGCTTGGACATATCTGGTGGAGCCTTGCAGTACTTTCCAGGCACATGTGCCCACATCTTCATAGTATGTGCCATGCTACACAATATGATCCTGTGGAAACAGCTGCAGCAGGGACAGAATGGTGAAGGCCCTCACAGCCCACCACCATTACCAAGGGCACCACAGGCACAGAGGGACTCAGACCATGAACACCCTGTGCCAGCCCCAGTAGGCATTAGGAGGCATGCTCAGTATGCCCATGCCTTGGCAAAGAGGGAACATATAGCACACACACTGACAGTGTAGGCACTTATGGACTGACACCCTTCTCCACCTGCACACACAGCAAACATGGATGGCACACACACACGTCCACCTGTAAATTGTCATGTATAGGTGGTCTACTGTGTGCATCCTACATAGGTAGCCCTCAACTATTGTACACACAACTGCCATTGGCACAAGGTAAGTCAATACCTGAACAGTAAATTAAGCTATCAGCATGTGTCCATACTGTATGTATAGGTTCATAGATACATTGGTAGGTACATGCCTAACTGCCCGAGGCCACTCATAAGCATAGACAAAAAGTGTCTGCTGTCACCACCCCATTGATTAACTAACTGTCCCACTGTGGAGCAGAGCCAATTGCAGGATCCCTGGCGTGTATCCACTGTTCCCCACCCACTCTGCAAAGATTCCCTGGAGTGCTAGTGAGGGGTTTGGTATAATGTAATCAGGGATGTAGTTCCAAATAATGGGGAGTATCCATGACAGGAATCTTCTCAGATGATTTACATGTTACATAGTATATCTTAACCACAGCTTGCATATATAGGTAGTATTCCACAGAATAATAAACATGTGGAACACACAACTGCTGAAATGTGCGTTAATCACCCTTGCACTACCAGTGCCTGCTCTGAGAGGTAAAATTACCACTGTCAGGATTAAAACATGCAACCATGTACACAATCTTCACAATAACATACCACTAAGCTACCTGAGATGTACCAGTGGCAGTTGTATATACTGACAGGATAAAACACAAAAGGTAGGAATGTGTGGAAATAGGACAAACCGGCATGTACCCAATGAAAGGTGTATGATATCTATATATATATATATATATATATATATATATGTAAAAAAAAATATATATATATATATATATATATATATATATATATATATATATATATATATATAAATCAATATATATATATATATATATATATATATATATATATATGGAGAGAGAGAGATATATGTCGATATATGGGGATATACATATATATGTAGATATATAGATAGGTTAACAATATCTACATAACCATGGAGGTACATATAAATGGGATACCTACCACATACCGACTGCTTGACATACCGACGCGCATAATCACAAGACTTAAAGTCCGAATGACCACAGTACCAAAACACCAGAAGCGCGAGGTTTAAAATCACGATGTTAAGGGACAGTTAGTCAGTGCTTCTGGTATTGTGGTTCAGGTAGGTTACTGTGTGTAAGTGTGTTTCTGAGGGCTGTAGTGTGTGTAAGTGTGTGTTCTGAGTGTGGTGTGTGTTCCTGGGGGACTGTAATGTGGGGTCTATATTATAACATCAAGATCTACAAAGATCGAATGTTATAACATCGAACCCTAAACACCGAAATCTGCAAACAGTCAGAATAGCGATTTTTTTTCCCAGGAAAAAAAATCTCTGTTCCGAGAAACATACACACAACACAAACACACGCAAAAAACCAGCAATTCACACACATACACTTAAAATCCTACACCTAAACCTAAACTAAACATTACATACACTACTAGCTATCCACTTACCTTAACCCGACCCTAACCCTAAGGTGCGTCACTATCGCACACTCACCTCACCCACTCCCTAACTCTAACTCACCTAACCTACACACAACCGCACACTTACCTGACCCACTCCCTAACCCTAACTCACCTAACCCGCCCCCTAACCCTAACCTACACACAATCGGACACTTATCTGACCGTGCCCTAACACTAATGTCCACACAACCGCACACTTACCTGACCCACTCCCTAACCCTAACACACCTAACCCTCCCCCTAACCTACACACAATCACACATTTACCTGAACACGACCCGTAAGGCTCCAACATATCAAACACTGAAAACAGCGAAGCCACAGCAATGGCTGTTTTCAGCATTCGACATTACGGGTTCGATATTATAGCATTCGATCTTTGTAAGATTCGATGTTATAATATAGACCCATAATGTGTCGGTGTGGGTTTGCTTTGTGCATCTGTTTGTGCAATCTAGGAGGTAGAATATTAAAGTAGGGGGTGTGGGAGGCGCAGACACCCACATGGGGGTGTAGGGGGGCTTGCCCACCTGCTCATATGTAGTGTAGGATGGTTTGTTTAGATGTGGTGGGTAGCAGTGTGTCTGTGTGTGAGTGTGTGTGTTCCATGTTTGTGTTACTTTTGCGAGTTACTGTCACTGTCTGTAATGTGGGGTATGGGAGTCTGGGCCCTGTACTGTGGGCGTCAGAATTGTGTGGTTTCAGGATTCTGTAGATATCCCGCATACAGCGGTTGAAGTGTTCAAATATGAGTATAACATGGACCATAGCAATCATACATTCTGCCACGACCAAATATATGAACAAAGGATATGGAGAGTATATGCCTGTACACTATTACAAGTATGTGCTATGGACATGAGCCAATGATAGGGTTTCCACCTGTCCCACTTTGCGAGGGACAGTCCCTCTTTGGGCAGTTGTGTCCTGACCAAATATATTAAACGTGGCAAATGTCCTGAGATTGTAGGACATAATTATGTCCCGTATGTAATATAATAGTTGCATGCAATAGTTTTTTTCTGTATCAAAAATACCTACATGTTACAAAAAACAGGATAAGCAACTAAACTGCTACAAGAATAAGCTTATAATTAGGCAAGAAAGGAAAGTTCTATCCCTTCCTTGTACTGACCGTGGGTTTGTGTCAGCCTTTAAAATCTGATGTGTGTCCTGAAAATGTCCCACTATAGCCATATGAAAAGGTGGCAACCCTAGCCAAAGAGGTTCAGTCACCAACACAACTCCAATGACTGCAAATACCTATGACAGAAATACACAGCTATCATGTAGCAACACTTTATTACATTCCGATGTATTGCCGAAAGGATTCAAGGACTAACATCACCTGCATGCTATACAGGAACCACTTAACAGTGCCTTAATGAATCAGTCTGCAATTACCATAGTATTAGTCCGCTAAAGGATAGGTGTTCAAATAAGGAAAGAACCCTCACGCACATATCGATTATGTATAAAAGCAGTTCCTACACACTTGCATCTGTTATGTACACCCACCATCACCCCCACACCCCAAACAAATTACAATACAAACTGTAATAACATCACAAATCATTCACTCACTGTACATCTGCAGAAGCCTTAACATACCTTGTCAGAGACACACTAACATGGCCCTATGTGAAATAGTTGCTGTTATACAATGGAACAGCTGCTGATGTTGCAGGGTTTGTTTGCACTAATCCCATTTCAGAGGGTTGTGTGTACACCGGGAAGTGTTACCAATTACTGATTAACAGCACAGTATGATACACATGTACACCAAATCAAGGATGTCTGGTGAGCACACTGTAAACCACATAACAGTTCATGCATAGCCATACAGCCTTGAGCTGCCCAAACATCCTTGCCAGACTGAAACATCTGCAGAAGTATCAGGTACAAACAAATCCTGCATAAGTAGCAATGTTCTGAAATATAACAGCTGTACTCACATGTAGACCAACATCTTCTAGCCATTACACACAATCCACAGGAGTCATGAAGCTAATATAGCTCTGTCTGTCTCCATATAGCTGTTGAAATACATCACAAACAACACATCCAGGCCGTCTTCCTCAAAAGTAAGGCAAAAGGACAACGCCCAAGTGGAGTACTCAATTATACACCACTGTTGCCATGGTATTAGCCATGGTATTAGCTAATGGAGTAGCTGCACAGCTGATGTGCATCTAATTAACTACTTTGGAACACAAATTGGTGGTCAGGATAGCACATGTTACCGATATTTAACTAGAAAAGGATGGCTTATCACACATTCAAACCATCTGTATATACCAGTAGAATGTTACAAAGAAGATTGAAACACAAACTGAAAAGGATTGAATTACCAGTCAACGACTCCTCGGGTTACTAATAAGGTATATAGAACACTCTATGTCTGTGTATGTAGTACCTGTTCTGTAATATTTAAAGTGCATGCAATCCATATAGTGGAAACAGTTATCTTGTAGTGATGTATTGTTGAGCATAGTAACGCTAAGGCAAACACCGTATACACCACAAGGGATGCTATATAAGGGCTTTGAACACAAATATTCCTCACCAGCCGCTGTCAGTGGCAGGGCTGGTCCAACAAGTATGTGCTATAACAGGGGATAGTATATGTTGATATATTGTAACAGTAGGCATATGTATGGGTGTATTACTGAGAATAACATGTCGAAGGTTGGCCCACTGTGCAATTATGATTTGCATTGTGGGATATTGTGCCAATAACTGTGTAATGTACAGTATTGCAGGCAGATATGTATTCCAAGTTACATAGCATTACTGTTATGTTAGGCAAACATTAGTTATGTCTATTGGCATTTACAATACACAATAACAGGATACATATGACTTGCAGTCACCCAACAGTTTATCAGCATGATAAGCAAAGTAAAATGGAAGAGCTAGTTAACTATCCATGCACATGATTCATGTAATAAGCGCAAAGGTAGGTACTAGGCTGTCTTACCAAGGGTATTTATAAGCCTAGCTAGAGTGTGTTGGCTTTTGCCACCCCCATAGTTTAGTTCCCTGTACATCTGAACGGCAGAGCCATTAGTTCCCTGTGCCTCTGTCCAGCACAGCCACTGCAGTGATCCCTGGGGTACATGTCTGTCTCCCATCCACCCATCAAGGTTTCCCTTGAAGAGTGCTAGTGAGGGGCCCTGCCTGATGTACATTGGAATCATGTTCCAAAGCAAGGGGAGTCTCCAGGTCAGAAATCTATCCATCCAGCACGTCCTAGTCATCATTGTGGTTATGTGTATATCCCTAGAGCATGTGGCTCTCAGGGGCCTCTGTTTAGGTGGAGCATATCCAGCATTACTGGGTTGGACATGGGCCTTGTATATCAAGCAGACATCACCTGTGAGTATGCGGTATGCAAATGAGTACAGCTGGAGTTTCTTAGGTTGGGCTGCATAGGTCATCTGTTTGAGGTCAGTAATCCTCTTGGTGTGGTACTGTTGTGGTCTTCCAAGCTGTTGCAGTTGTCTTGTAAGGTACATCCCAAATGGGGTGTTGTATCCTTTAATAGGTCTAATAAGTCATGAGAAGAGAGGTACAATGGCCTCTTTTGTTCTGGATGCAAACCCATTAGAGATTAGGGTGCCACGTAGAAGGATATTCTAACCACCTTGTCATTATGGGTATCAAAGGAGAGATTGCTATCTACTGGGGTTCCCAGATCCCTTACTATCTTTTCTGTATGTAGGGGACTAGCACCTATGTGGTAGTCCGTGGGTAATTAGTTATATCCAAAGGGGATGACTATGCACTTTTTGGCATTCAGCTTGAGGCCATGATATTGACACCAGGTATCCGTCTCAGTGCGACCCTTCTGAAGAGTGTCTGTAACAGCTGGGGAAACAATTATGTCACCTAGTTTGCAGTCGTCTGCAAACCTTTTTAGCCACAACGCTCCTGTGCTTGCCTGTACATCAGAGAATTATATACTGAACATGAGGGGTCCTAGGACTGAGCCCTGGGGGACGCCACTTGTAACTGGTATACAGTCGGACCTAGGGTATGCAACTCCCACTGTGTGGGTTCTGTCCATGAGCCACTTTGCAAACCATCACATGACATAGGGGTTAATATTCAGGCGGATGGGTATGTCGATAATACCAGAATGAAGAATGGTGTTGAAAGCCTTTGAGAGATATAGGTAGGCTGTGTGGGCCTCCTTACCCTCATCTAATGCCTTGGTAACTGTCTCTAAAAAGTCCACCAGGTTTAAGAGGCATGGTCTGCCCTTAACAAAGCCAAACTGGGAGGTTTGGAGGTACCCAATGTCTCTGTGACTGAGATCAATGATGATGTGCTCCATAGCCTTGCAGACTAGGCTAGTCAGGCCTATAGGGCAATAGGTCCTGTGGTCCATTGTGGCACCACCTTTGTGGAGTGGGATAACTGTTGCTGTGTGCCATTCAGGGGGTACAAAGCCCAATGCTAGGCTATTATTGAACATGGTGCATAGGTGGGGAGCCAGTACATTCTGAAGTTCATATAAAACGCAGCCTGGGATGTTGTCCAGTCCCATGGATGCTGTAATATTGGCTTTAGAGTGTGCAGCTTTTACCTGCATAGTTGTGAGTATAGGGACTCTGCACTCTTCCTTTATAGATATGGGCCCTTTGGGGGGTGAGAGGGGGGAAAGGTAGCACTGTACCTATCTGCCAGGATGTTGGCAATATCAGTTGGTTCTGTAATGTTCGTGCCTTTGTGCTGTAACTCAGAGCAGATCTGGGTGTTGACATTGAGATATTTGACATTGCTATAGAATGCTTTGTGGTTGTTGGAATTAGTGGTGGTTTTGTTTTCGTAGCTAGCTTTGAAGGATCTTATAAGGGATCTCAACTTCTTACTGAAGATGATCAGGGAGCTTCTCCGTGCATGTGATTGTACTCTCTTTTGCAGCAGTGTCTTCCTCCTGTTGTACAGTTTGTTTATGGCAGGGGACCACCAGATTGGCTTCCTTAATTAGGAGTATAGTGTCATGGTTCTGTTTTGGATAGCACGATCCATGCACTCGTGTAAGTGCTTATAGAGTGCATTTGCATAGGATTCAGCAGTTGTAACAGTATTGTCCATCTGCATGGGTGTCATGACGTTCACCACGTCTGTCTTAAGAAGCATGAAGTTGGCTTTGTAGACATATTATACTATGGTTCTTTTAATGGGGGTGGGAGCGGGATGTGGATATCAATGGTGTTCAGCTTATGGTCAGATCGGACCAATGAGGAGTTGACTTCAGGTGTGGAACACCGGTCACTCATGTTGGTAATGCCTATGTCTAGGATATTGTTGCCCCTGGTGGGTGTGTGGATATGTTGATCCAGGGCATTGGTGTTTATGAATTCCAGAAAGCGTTGAGCTAATGAGTTGGTACACGAGTAGTTTTCTCAGTTAATGGTGGGGTAGATTCAGTGAGACTATGTGATGTGTGTGGTGTGATGCAAATGTTTACCTTCTCCACATGACTGTCAGGGTCAGGCTTGGTTGGAGAGAGCTTTACCTCCAGTTTGGCTAGATAAGTGCATCTCTCACAGGTTGTAGTGTTGGATGGTAGGCGGAGACGGTTGTCTGTGTACATGCGGCAATGTCTACATTGCCTCAAGATGTCCAGATTCATCAGATAGACACTGGCAGCTGACCCTTGGACATGTCTGAATATAAAACTAATTTCCCCTAGATAAGTGAAGAAAGTGAGTACAAGAGCTATTTTACTCTAAGCAAGTGAGAAAAGCATGTACAAAACCTGTTTACCTCTAGGTAATGAGGAAGAGTGAGTGCTATAGTAATTAGTAGCTTATATAGTGCTTACAAGTTCTGAATAAGTGCTGAGCATGAATAGGCAATCCAGATAGGGTCTTGGATAACATAAACACACTGTTCCCCCCCCCCAGCAGGTACACAATCATATATCCATGTACAGCATAGAGCCCCTGTGTCCACAACTATGCAGGTACAAGCTGCACTCAGGCTGCATGGGACCTGTACACATCACAGGTTGTATCATACACATATGGCAAAACAAGTTGCTCCACGTACACATCATGTAAAACATAGCTCCATGTCAGGTTGTGTACACACTGAATGGTGCACACCAACAGTATCACAACACATAAAGGGGGAGACACCACTGATAATGGGAAGTACTGCACTACTACCCTGCTGAGTTTGGTCTGAAAGGCCATGAACCTTGATCAAATTATTTGATGTCAGCAGTACAGATGTAGATGACAGTAAGGTTGATTTCATACTGCATATCATAACCTTGCCAAGTTATAGGACATCATTACCCATACTGTGTTCCACCTACACTCGGTATACTAGATGTACATTCTTATGTCACAGGAGTGTTTTGCAAAGGGACTGCTGGCAGAGCCAACACTACAGAAGGTGTCTGAATAATACATGCACATCACACCAGTGCCAACTACAGTAAGACAGAGTTAACTAATTGTATTCCTCCTCATACCACACAGACAAACAGAAGGCATCTGCCTATTGAAGTATGCGAATGACTATGACCTAGGAGCAATAGCTGACTCAGAGTGTTGTGGACAACATACAGAAGGGGCTTTGTGGGTGAGGTGTATGTGACATATGGCCACAATCTGACAGCTACATATTGCATTGTCACCCTTATGTTAATAACCCTGTACCCATGAACTACCACCTAGGCAGCGGTCAACATAATGGACACTGTGTGTAAGAGATGCAGCTGGGCAGTTGTCTTTCCTGTGATAGCTACGTCACCACACCTGTCAGGTAGTCATATGTGGCAACTCTAATCATGACAGGGTACCATCCATGAATATAGAGATCATTGTCCAGCCATACACAACACTCAAGTGACCCATATCAGATCACATATTTCCTTTAAGGGGTATTGGCCATGTTCAGATGGCCTACACCAGTCTTCCCATTCCCCATCTCCACTATGTAGCATGATGCATACCCTGAATAAATCCATGTCCAACCCAGTGATGTTGGACATTCTACACGCACACATCCTGATCTCAAGTGCATACTTCATGGACATCTACCTTCCTAGTACTAGGATCACCACATGATGGACAGATCCTTGTCCCATATACTTTACATAGTCCTGTCCTGCCATACTATGCATTCCTGTCTAGCAAAGCTGCACATCGCTCCCCTCTCAGACATAGTGTGATGACTGCATAGTAAATGTATCATTAACCGTGTGGATCAGTTATGTGACACTGCTCCACCTGGCCCCAGAGACCCGCTTGTCGGCTACAGCCAGGTAACCTTTCATCCTAGATTCATACATGGCCCAGGGCATATAGCCTACTAGTTGGCTTTGACTGTTCATGGTATAGTTGATACCCATCCCTGCAAATACCATCTGGCTAGGCAGTGTCCCATGTGTATCACATTTGCAACACAGGTGATACATGGCAGGATGTTGAATTGCTGTACAGTGAAATGTAGATGTATATGGCAGAACACATACATGTAAAACCTTACGTGAGCAAGTCTGCAGGGTCACAGGTCATGTCCGTTAAGGCAGTGTAAGTCTTTATATGTGACATATACACAGCATCATGGTTGACTGCATTAATGTGGACACATCCAGCCATGTGCTGATAGGTAGGTACACCAGTACAGGCAAACAGACATGCCCACATTAAAATAGCATCCACATGGAGTATGAGCAATGTAATCAGCTGACACACACACACATATATGGTGATAATATCCACTCACCATTGAGTGTCATGTGTGACACAAACATGTCAGTGGTGTCAGTGTCATGTAGATTTGCAAATACATCTATTTAATCGTAATAAATGCGATACACATGTATGCTCAGCTGTAGCTCTGTATGCATCTGTGAGTTACTGTGACCTGTCTCCATCATTATGTCTTCCAGTTATGCCACGTTTAAGGCTACCCCCTTATACCCACTTGGAGGATGAGGCCCTCATCCCATACCTACATGACAATCATGATATCCTGTTCAGCCATGTGCCACAGGATGCACAGCAGTGGGATGCCCTGTGGATGGAACTTAGCAGGAGGGTTAATGATGTGGATGGCCACAACCACACATACCAGCAGGTGCGCAGACACTGTACATACCTCATTAGATGGGCAAAACAGCATGCAAATGCAATCACCAGGGAACAAGGTACAACAGGTGGTGGACCACCAACCCAGCCCCCATTCACATGTACCAAGGAGCTACTGGCCAACCTGGGGACACCTGCAGAACAACATCTACAAACCTTAGCCGATATTGTGGAGGTGGGTGTCTCTCAACCACCGACCCTGGAGTTGCCTGGTAAGTCACTACTCTACCTATAACAACTATATTCCATATAGTTGCATGTGTCACTGTTCAATATGTAATGTAACATCATATGCAAGGCATTCATACACACATGCTGCATACTATAGTATGCTACTCTGTATATGCACACATGTGCATACACCATAGTATAGTCTAATGTACTGGTGTATGTGTTAACATGCACATTGCACCCTGTAGCTATCATACAGGCGTGGATAATGCTCATACTGCTGTGTTACTCCTATTTAGGTACCTCTGGCGTTCTGCTGTGACAGTGGCCCGTTGCAGGTGAGACTGTTATTATTTATCAGGCATCGTAATGCACAGATCTATCTGCCATGTGGCCATTTACCACATGTACACATAATGTATGGTCCTGTCACAATATACAGGTTGGACCTACAATGCATCACAATGCCTACCCATATGCAACACTTGCAAACTATGTGAATCACCAACATGAATCCTCACAAACTGTCATTGCCAGATGTGTGGACAGCTGTGCATACAATGGTGGAGGTGCTGTTCACTGTAGGGACATGTACTACAGATCAGAACTACACATGTGGGGAATACAAGCAGTACTACACAGTGGGCTGAAGTATGGCCAGCCCACAGGATTCACTGGTGTGGATCATAGCCCTGCTATGAATGACACACAATGTGATGTGCTATCTTGAAATGTCCATGACATCTAGTGGCCTGGCTGCAACACTGCCTAACTAACCTGAAAAACATATTCAACATACCAAACATACCACCCTTTGTCTGCATAACCCTGTCGTCAGTGGAGCATATGACATCTATGGGTGTATGTCATATGGGACAACACAGACATGTGAAATAGATGCCCATCACAATAATCTGGCCAACACATGTACACACATGGCCACGGTGGATGGCCAGAGACACAAAGAAACACACACAGTAGACGTGATGTGCTTGTGTGTACACACTGTCGTACAATGGCTACACATGGTCCAACTATGGCCTTTGTGTAATGGTTATATTGCAGATGTGGGACACTTGACATCCTATAGGCCTGTGCACATCTTGTGTAGACGTGATATCAATCCACCACATAAGATGTGTTGAACATCTTGAGGGTGTCACGACATGATAGCAGTCACCTGTACAGTATCCACATCTGCCCACAGATACAGTACATTCCCCTTGCTGGTGTCAGACATCAATATCATACTTGCTCCTCGTGTGTGTGTGTGTGTGTGTGTGTGTGTGTGTGTGTGTGTGGTACACAGATGTCATGTGGGACATGGTGTACTGACATGTTCACCATATCTGGCCATAGTTGCCAGGCAGCAGCAATATGGTTGCAGATGTGCAGGGGTGTCATCCGTATAACCTTCAATGACCTGTGTCATACATTCCACATCATGGTTTAGTGTGTATACACCTCAGTGGCGAGGGTCACATTCCACAGTATATATGTATTGTATCTGAACACAGTCATAGCTATGAACTGTGTCTGTAACTCACACTGTATAGCAATAGAGATGTCTCATGATTCCCTGCAATGGCCATGCACATCAGCAAAATGTGCAGTATATCTGTAGGGTGGACAGACAACACTGCATTGGGACACCATTACCCCACTGTATATTTGACAGGACACCATTGTGTTAAACATGTATGCATGTTATTGCACACGTCAGCAGATCACATGTCATACTACATGTGATTGTCAAGGTCATATGCCACACATCAGGCAGGTGTACTGTTAACCTGTGCTGGTCTACATGGTGTAACACAGGGATGTATGCTAACTACTACTATGATTGCGTAATTTGCATGCCATCTGCTATGATACATGCATGCTGTTGTGTGCAACCCAGGGATGTATGATAACTACCATTATTATTGTCTGTGCTGCATGCTGTCAGCCTTACCACATGCATGTTGCACGCCTTCTGTCATATCACATGCATGTGTGTGTGTGTGTGTGTGTGTGTGTGTGTGTGTGTGTGTGTGTGTGTATGTGTGTGTGTCTGTGTGTCTGTGTGTCTATTGTATAGATTGTAATGTACAGTTCTTGTCTACCCTCACAGTTGATGTAGGTGCGTTGCCTGCTGCGGTCCATCTGATGTTAGCGTTCCCACAAACTCTAGCAGTGATGATGAACGTATGATTGAGGCACAGGCAGGGTTGTCAGGGGCTGAATCTGTGCCATTGGTTGCCATTCCACCTATATCCCTCTCATCCCCGCACACAGATCCCATGCCTGTACATACCTCATCACCAGTGGCCATAGAGGAAGGACAGTTGGCGTGTGGTAGCTTGGAACAGGAAAGTGTGGGGGCTATGGAAAGTGTGCCTGTACACCACGGTGTCAGCCAACTGACTGGTGGTGCCCCACACAGGCACGTGGCCAGTGTTGTTCATAGGAGGACCTCTTGCCAACATGCTCCTGCAAGACAAAGTGCAGCAGCTGGTGTCACCAGATGCATGTTTCAGGCTGTAATGGAGGCACAGGCACATGCTGAATGGCACAACAGAGAAGATCAGAGGCTTCAGAGGGTTGCTGTTCGTTCTTTAAACAACAACATCCAGGCAATGGTAAATGCTCAACAGCAGATTGCTGAAGCTTTGGATAGACAGTTGGGTGACATGGTTGGAGTCCTTGACCATGTCATGACAATCCACGAGCATGAGCTGTCTGTGTTAGAACATGTGGTAGGAGTGAGGCGTCGGGCACGTGGACGTAGGCCTGCTACATCACCTGTTTTAGGTCTACGTGTATGAGCTACCTCACATGTCCGCTCCCATAGTGGTGGTAGCAGCAGCAGTGCAGCTGGTGCTGTGCTGTCCACACCACGACACAGCAGGCCACATGCATATGGCCCTGGACGGTCCCAACAGGGACATGGTTACAGTGGACAAGTGACATCAGACAGTATCCAGTCTGCACTTCTGCCTGGTAGTGCCTGTGCAACCCCTGGCAGGCACAGATCACATGTCTGTGGCCGGACACAGTAAACTATAAAACCTGGCCTGTACAGTCCGCAGCTGTCAATAATACCCCTGTGTAGACCAGACACATGCAAGAACTGTGTGCATACATACACGCACACACTGGAAGCATATGTAGGGCACCGCAACACACACATGCATAACATCCACACATGCCCAATTAGATCAAAGGCCCTAACCCACACACATGATGTCATCCAATGGTGCAGCCTAGGCCTCTGGCAAACATTATCACCCTGTGCATATGATGATGCCTGTGCCGCATCCCTGACATCCACACTATCGATGCAGGGACATGCTCATATGGTCTGATGCACAGGGTGAACAGACTAGGAAGATAAGTGTAGTTTACAATTGTTGAGTACTGTTGACAGGCAGCAGACATACCATGTACTACAGGTGTACAATGCATTTCGTACTGTTAACAGTATGTGTCTTGTGTAACAACAGCAACTGCATGTTGGTCATGAAGTTCTTCTTTCCTCCTTTAGGTCTAATTGCACGTGCCGGTGGATGTCAGTGTTTGCAGTTAGTGTCCCATATGTCAATGTGGACTACTCACAGGTATGTATGAATATACCAGCATGCACCATGTAGCTGCCACATAACAGTGTGAATGCCCCACGTTCCAAACATGTCAACTGATCCTAGAGCATGATAGCTGTGTATTAAGCTACTGTGACTACAGACGTGACAACCATACTGGGTGACATCACAGGTACAGTTACATGGAGTGGTGAGGTAAGAGAACGGTCTAGCTGATTAGAAGGGTTGAGGCCAGTGGGACGTGTGATGCCTCATTGGGAAGCAGCAATACACGTTCCCATGACAGGATGCCAACACACACAACTGCACCCACACATTCAGGTATTGACACACATGTATTCAGTGACACAGAAATGCATCCATACACTCACGGATTCACCGACACAGTAACACACACTCACACACATTTGCTACTGTTGAGGTGAGGACCCCTGCCTATGTGCAAATCATCATTACAGTACTGTGCACCTACATGACGTGCCACAGAGAATACACATGTATAGGTAGTCAGTATGGCCTAAGATCGGGGACATCAACACGGATAGTAGATTGCATCGCCTAGATGGGGGGAGGGGACTTATCAGTTCAGTATGGTAACATACATCCTCACTCCAGGGACCAGACAGCCATACATACACACACACGCACACATACACACACTGTGACATTCACTATTGAATACACCTATGTCACGCACATACAGATACCTCACATGTGTGAGATATATGCCCCCGCCTATATCCTGCTTTCTACATTGCAGTCTGTACAGATGTGTACACTAGTGTACAGGAGAGTGAGCAACAATTGAGATGTATTCCTCACCATACATGACATATATGGACACACACGCAACCACACATGCCAGTACTGTGAATCAAAGACCTGCCTAGCTCATGATATGTATGACAGACTTACATCAGTATTGCATGCATTACAAAGTATACTGACACTTCCTTTGGCAACAGTGCTGATATATGCACACGGGACATCTTAACTGTTAACAGGTGTCAAGTGATTTACCTTCGGTGTCACCCTGACCGCTGTCTAAGTTGTGTGTTATGTCCTTCAATTAATGAAACCATTGCTTACCGGTTATACAGGTTATTGTAGGACCGCTTGTGACACACCTGTGAGCTGTCCTCAGCAAACATCCATCTGCAAAGATGCCCCACCACTTAGTTATTTCCACACATCTGTCCATACCCGAGGTACATCTTTCCGTACATTCAGCATATCACCATAACCAGTTGGCAATGTTGAGGCTGAATTTCAACTGCATGGTGTACTAAGATACACGTCACCTGCATACATCAACAACTGCACACAAATGGTATCTGAACGCACACCACTACATGTACATGTGTGTAGGTCCTACAATCCTGTCAATTGGACAAGTTTGTAGGCATTGCAATTGGTGGACATGTGTAATGATATACATTACACATGGACTGTTGTATGATATGATAGGTGTAATGGGTAACCGGTACAGAGGGAATGTTACCTCTGTCAACATTGATATCATACCTTATGTACTTTTAGCATTCAGCAGCCATGGACCTACATTCCATGTGCATGTGTGTAATGGCTGTAGCCACTTGTTTGCACAAAGGGCAACAACAGCTATTCTATTTACATGTATGTTGTGTGTGTGGCATGTGCATACCCAGGGCAGGTACATGTATGTCATATCCAAACATGAGGGTGTGTACTGGTGTACAGCAACAGTCATCTGCTAATGCTGTAAATAAACGAGGACCCCTGGCATGTGTACAGCTGACCTGGTCACAGACAGTGGTATCATTGCATTGCATAACACATGATGCAACTGCGTCAGTACATGGGTACTCTCTACAGTTGATGTAGAGCTTGGTACAGTCCACTGGTCAAGGGTCACATGGTGGTGTACTCTTATATGTCCTACAACATGTATGGATGTGTGTTGGTGGTCCGAGGGCATGGTGGTGTCTGAGGTTTACATCCTAGAATGCAGAATGTGACACTGTGTCCTGCACATGTCTCATCTGTGATACCTTTCGGGGGAGTACCAGTCAGTGCATGTGAGTGGCCTCTATATATGTGGGAACACCACCACCTGGAGCTGTCCATACCTGTGTTATGGCCCACATGTCTGGTTCTGAGGTATATGGTGGTAGTGCTATTGTGCACTACAGAGCCATCAGCCAGATGTTCCTCACTGCACAGATGTCAGTACTTCCCATTGTTGGATCTACTGTGAACAGCTGTGATTATGGACGCTACACATCTAGCACTGGTTAGCATAAGCATACAATGCAGTTGTCCTCTAGGTGTCAGGGTGTTATCCTGTGTTTAGGACATTTGCCTTGGAATGGCACTATATGGGTGGATGCGACTTGGGTATTATCCCCACTCCCTTGAATCATGGATGCATGTGATATGTGTCAAAGGCCTGTCTACTGTCAGTCATGTCATCCCAGAATGACAAACACTGGACAACCTCATACTTACAGCAGGACATTGGCTCATTGTGTTGGTCAAGCAGTTGCCACTTCTAGCAAGGCTCATTGTGTTGGTCAAGCAGTTTCCACTCCTAGCAAGACATCACTGCGAGTGGTGATATTGTGCTTGGTATAGGATGGTACATCTAAGGTGATGGACAGCAGCAGATGTTGTGTAAAAGACTGGTGTCAGATATATGTAGAGCAGCGTTCCTGCTAACAATGACAACTACTAACACCAGAGCTTATTACAATGTGCTCTTTACATCTACCTGTAATAGCATGGCCACTGTGGTGTTCTGTGTTTAGAATCAGAGTGCATCCCAGACAGCCCTGTGCTACTAAGTGTATGAGCATGCTCAGTATAACCTTGTGTAGATGGACACATAGTGCATTCCGAACAGCCCTGTGCTACTAAGTGTGTAAGCATGCCCAATGACACCTTGTGTCGGGTATGTGCCTCTGTGTATGGGCATGGCCATTGTAACCCTGTATAGTGATAGTAGTCATCCATTCCACAGATGGGCATACTCCAGGTCAGGATGGATTCCTGCTTTAAACACACAGGTTCAGAGGTATGTACATCTTAACTGCCAGCATCCCTGTTGATGTCCGCATTCCTAGAAGGTCATAATGACAGCCTTGAAATGTGTAGTTTGTGTGGCGCGACTCGTAACTATGTAGTATTGTAATAGTGATCTGTAAGATATGCAGGTGTTGTGTGTGTTGTGTGTGTGTGTGTGTGTGTGTGTGTGTGTGTGTGTGTGTGTGTGTGTGTGTGTGTGTGTGTGTGTGTGTGTGTGTGTGTGTGTGAGTGTGTGTATTTGTCCCCGTTTGCCTGAGGACTGAAAAATGCTTTTAGACTGCTCACACTCCATACAATTCTTATACCCACCTTTGGCAAGGCTGATGATGTCACCCATCTACAAATACACCTCTGGGAGTGCTGTGTTCCAGTAATCTCGGTAGCGCATTCTGTAACTGTGTAATGCTGCAGTATAATAAAGTAGTTAGGTCGGTGTTCTAATCCCAGACTTGCCGTATGTGTGTGTGTGTGTGTGTGTGTGTGTGTGTGTGTGTGTGTGTGTGTGTGTGTGCGTGTGTGTTTGTCCCCATCTGCCTAAGGACTGAAAATGCTTTTAGATTGCTCACACTCCATACAATTCCTATACCCACCTTTGGCAAGGCTGATGATGTCACCCACCTACAAATACACCTCTGGGAGTGCTGTATCCCTGTAATCTCGGTAGCGCATTCTGTAACTGCGTAATGTTGTAGTGTAATAAAGTAGTTAGGTTGGTGTTCTGATCCCATACTTGCCAAATGTGTGTTTGTCTACGTCTGCCTGGGGACTGAAAAATGCTTTTAGACTGCTCACACTCCATACAATTCTTATACCCACCTTTGGCAAGGCTGATGATGTCACCCATCTACAAATACACCTCTGGGAGTGCTGTGTCCCAGTAATCTGGGTAGCTCGTTCTGTAATGCTGTACTGTACTAAAGTAATCAGGTCGGTGTTCTAATCCCAGACATGCCAAGTGTGTGTGTGTGTGTGTGTGTGTGTGTGTGTGTGTGTGTGTGTGTGTCTGTGTATGTCTGCCTGCACTCTCTGTACAAATCACATGACCACCTTTGTCATTCCTGCTGTTGTCACCAACCTAGGTAAACACGTGTAGGAGTGCTGCAACCCAGTATTTGCTGTAGCGCATGCTGCAGCGTGATACGGTAGGTAGGGGTTTGTATACAGGACATGGCAAGTGTGTGTTTGTCTGTCAGAGCCTGTGTAGAGGTGGCCGTGATTGTCTTATCATTGGACATGTTTGGGAGCGGATTTTGTAGTTTTCCTATATGGTGTCCGTCTTATGACACCTTGGCCACCACACAAGGAGTACAGCTGTCAGTCAGCCATGGGACTGTGTTGGCAAGCCATACCCCTACATCTGGAAAAAGGCCTGGTGAACAAAGTATGCAGCCCTACTAGTACTCGGTAAATGTCCCGCACCTAAGTGCCATGCACAAACAAACTTGCCTAGGATATCCCGCTATGTTGCTAGTACCATGCACATTGATGACAGATAGTAGGCATGGTGTGAATGCAGTGGCCTGCAGAGGACATGGCTCCCTATACAGCAGTACAATAGGCACATATATGCGGACATTGTGCCTTCATTATGTTCCACACTGGATGCCTGCAACATATGTGGTGCCATCATATGTGACTAACAGAGGTCAGACAATGCTGTACACATGTACCCTGTATGGACCCATGCCACTGACACCATGGAATATCTGTATCATACTATCAATGCAGGTGCAGGGTCGACCTGCTCACTATAAGCAGGTTTTGCCACACCAGGCCAGTATTGGCATATCGGGGGATAACAGGCTGTGTACACAACATGTGCCTGCCAAACCAGGTACACCTGTACATGTCACTGTACAGTATTGTGGGATATGCACATCCCAGGCAATGTCCATGTGAAGGACTATCAAACACAGACATGGCATGCATTGCAAAGCTATGGCCATACACATTGGTAACCAGGATTTCAGGCCAGATCATGCAGTACCCATCTGTGTGGGACATTGCAGACAGTACACCTCTGCACTGCACACCATTGTCGGGTGACACGATGCCAAGGATTACCCCTCACCCAGCCTTGTACAGCCATCTTGCATAGCCAACCACTACATACCCATGAAGCAATGCATACCTGCATGCCAGTACTGGCACCTTGTGTCTGCATGTGGGTTGTGATGCTCCCAACCACAGTCACTCCCATTATAATCCTCATTGGCATACCAACAGATGTCAAGCACTTTTACATGCCCTAGCCCATACAACCTCCAGATATCCCCTGTGGTGCATGTAGTCCTGTGCATTACTGCAGTGTGGCAATCTAAGTAGTTAGATTGTGTATTTGTGGCCTTGGCAAAGAGTGCCAATGTGTGTCCATTAGAGAATGTGGTTGTGGTGACAATGGCATCCGTTTACATGGACAGCCATGTGTGCCACACCTAATGTATGTCTACTGTATCCCTGTTGCAGATGTCACTCACCTACACACATATATGTTCTTACAGCACAGCAACATGTCGCCTTTGTAGCACATGTAGTAATGTCATGCACATGTAATAGTAATGAGTAGTCAGTCAGGGGTTTGACCCCTGTACTGTTAGACTTGTGGCAGATGATGCTTAGGGTTAAGTCTCCAAGCCCTTCCCTTGTGTACTTTGCCTGTCCCACCCACACACTCTCTGGTGGATGTGAAGGAGTACACCTGCACATCAGCAGCATGTGTATTGTAAGTGATGGACATGGTCAGGTGATGGCCTCTGCACCTATTGCAGTCCTCCTCTAGCTGATTGCATGTGGTACAGCTGTGATGGTGTTCCAATAGCCATCCACATGATAAACACAGTACGCTATCTAGGGAAAACATGTTGTTATTTGTCCATGACAGTCGCTGTGAGTGGTACCTGGATGTGGTGTTCTGACACTGCATCACAGATAATATCTGGATGTACCTCAAACATTTTATACAGTGGGAAATAGCCTAAATACAGGAGGGTGATGTGCCACACATGACTACAGCATGTAAGTGTAGCTATGCTGCATTGAGACTACTGCCTGTTTAACGTGTGTGGTAATGGCTATTTTGCATGTTATAATACAGACATGACAGTACTCTGTTCATGAGGGATCCCCATCTGTAGGGCCATCTGTGAACTGGTCAGTGTGTGCAACCATTTGTTTCCTGTGTTACACACTGAACATACATCTGTGCACAGCAGAAACATAGTGTGAGACAGTACATGATGATAGGGATGTGCTACTGCCATTGCATCCCTGACTGGACATGTGTCACATGAGACAGTGGTATGACAGACACTGTCTGGGGTTCCCAGTGACAAGCCAATAATGGGCAACTATTCATAGCTGCGGTCACACGTCTACTACACATTGTACAGATGGCATGTAGTATATATGCATGTGTTGTGCTCCCCCTGCAAATGCATACCATCTGTTGTGTTGGGTTGATAGTGATATCTATGCATACTGTTATAGGTAATCCTGTATGCTGTTGTGTTGGGTTGATGGTGTTATCTATACATACTGTCTTAGGTAATCCTGTATGCTGTTGTCTATCACTAAGCCATATGTGAGTTTAAACTGCAACACCATAGGCTGAATGGGTTGGGAGGTCCTGGCAGAACCTCCTGTCCAACTTCAGCTGACCATGGCTTTGGGCACTAGCACATCTGGGGCCCAGCTTTGGACATCAACCTCTGTTGGCTCTGCACCACCTTCTGGTGGTACCACCACTGAGGATGGAGCATGCCCCCCCTGGGTGCAGGACCAGACAGGTACATGTCTGCTGTGGTGCGGTCCTGGACGTGTTGCACTGGTGGCTCACTAAGGGGTTCCGAAGCCAGATACGCCAGCTCAAGGGCGGAGTGTCACATTTACAGGGTGATGCTGTCCCTCCTGGACAGCCCCCAGCACTGCCTCCTTTGAAGCTGTTTAGATGCAGTGGCAGTTGCCCATGGCTGGGGACCTCCGTCCCACTGTTCCCATGGGCTTGTGAATGCCGAACATCCATCCCCATCTAGGGTGTATCCCCCCCATATGTGTCATATACCAACCCTGTATGTTGTCTTTTCTGTGATCCTGCCCTACCTATCCTCCATGGCCATACCTACACTCCTTCCCCTACATCCGACCCTCACCTATGGAAACATAAGGCCAATCGGCTCCTAGGACAACATCTGCCCTATTCATAGCTGTCCATTACACACATGTGCCCACTGGACACATGTAACCCTTGTAATATGCATCACAACATACTCCTGTTATCCTCACCCCTGTCGCTCAGGCACACGATCCTGGTATGCACATCACTCCTACATGGTCCAGGTACACGTGATGAGGATGACCCCATTGTGCACACAACACTACCGGTCCATCTATGGTTACCCCATTTACCTTTATCATGATGATGATGTTGCACACAGCACCTTGCAAGAGTACTGTTCACACATAATGATTGGACAGGTACTGTTGTGTTAATGTACATTACATGCACAGAGAAATGTATACGGCCAATATACAACTATTTGCGTGTATCAATGATACATGTCTGTCTGAGGGAGTCTTGAGATCATATAGAGCAACACCACTACATAATACAGGCACCGCTGGTGTTTCCCGTTTCATTTGTTTGTAATGCTTTGTTGCCACATGGTATGTTCCTGATATATCTCTATAAATGTATGTACCTATATGCTGGGCATAAACACTCACATATACATTTACATGATGGGATACATTCCTATACTGTTGAATGACTGCGCTGTATGATATGTTTGTGGTACTGTGCGTTGTCTGTATATCTGCCATGGAGTATTGGTAATTCACATTAGCTGTGTGCGCAGGGTCCTGGTTCCGACCCTTGCAGAGGATGTTTATTTGGTTGCAGGGCGGAACAAGGCCATTGGATACAGAGGGAGTAAGGCACATTAAAGCAGTTGGGAGCAGGTGTGCGTGGGTTTGCATGGTGTTAAGCACTGCTGACCTCTGATTACAGCTTCTTACACTTGGTTAGCCTCTACATTGCTTTACCAGTGCAATACTCACATACTGGTAGCCAAACACACTTACACCCACTCATTCCCGCACTTGCAAATGCACCAACATTGGTGCTTGCATCTGTCATTCACACCCCTGGGTGGGATTAAAGACCACAATATTACCTTTTGATGCCTATTACATCGGACTACATGACTACAGTATCGGGAATGGCTGCCCATTAGGTGACAACATGGCGTTCGACTGTACGGAATCAGCGGCCTGCCCAGTGAATTAATCATATTATTTGTGTGTTCCTCATACAATCTGCTCCCGTCGGGCTGATACATGGGAGCTGAGACCCTTCAATACAGACAAGTAATTGGGTTTTCGGAGCCACATCCATTGGCCGAGTCATGCTACCGCATACCTATTATAGGTTTGCCACCTTTTCAATTGGCCAAGGTGGGACTTTAGGGTTAACACCTGTCCCACTTTGCGAGGGACAGTCCCTCTTTAGGCAGTTGTGTCCTGCGAAAATAATCAAGACATACCAAATGTCCTGATTACAGGACAATATTATATTCTACGTTTCTTTAATAGTTGCATAAAACAGTTATTTTATATATGAAACTTCTATATGTTATGCGAAGTAGCATAAGCAATTCAAATGTTTCTAGAATAAGCTTTTATTTGTGCATATAAGTATAATTCTGTGCTATGCACGGCTGTAGGTATGTTTTGTCCTGGAAAGTCTGACATTTCTACATAACATGTCCCACTTTGGCCATTTGAAAAGGGGGCAACCCTATAGAACCTTTATGTAGAGACATCAGATTTTGCAGGGCAATACATACCCACAGCCAGTAGAAAGGAGAGTACTTCACTGTTTTGCCTAAATAAAAGGTTATTCTTGTAGCATTATAGTTGCTTACACTGTTTCATATAACATTTAGGTGTTTCAGATACAAAATAAT